>NC_141080.1:36822558-36937558 GCF_041138505.1 Cibotium barometz | reverse complement strand
TTATGCACACATGCATGCACATTGACATATGCACCCACTCACTTACTCATGTGTGTGCACATGCACACAAGCGTGCAAATTCACATATGAACACATGCACTCACTTACTCATGTGTGCACACTTATGCACACATGAATGCACATTCACATATGCACTTACTCACTCACTCAGATGCACAGACTTATGCACACATGCACAAAAGCTAAGAAGTCTCAATGGCATAAATACATTATGATTACACACATGCATAAAACCTAAGAGGTCTTAATGGCATAAAGGTTATAATTGCACATGATTGTAGAAAGTTACATGAGATGGGATGAAGCAATATGTTCTTTTATATGCCACCGGCGGCCGCGGGGGGGGGGGGGGGGGGGGGGGGGGGTTCACTATATGTAAACTCTCTATATCACGTGCATTCAAGGCCTAATTTTAAAATTCCTTATGTCTAACTTTTCATGAATGAAACACACCCTTTTTCTATTCAATCTGTAAATACCCCCTTTAATGGTACCCTTATGTATGTAAAAAAAAGTGTAAAAGAGGGATTTAGAAAACCCCTTCTGTTAGACTCACGTGCTATGCTTACATATTTATGAGTGACCCCTCCCCTCTGGTGGAGTATGCAACCAAGACAATAGAGAAAACTCCCTACTAAAAAAACCCTATGTATCACGTGCGTTCAACGGATATTTAAAAAACTCCTTACCTATGAATTTTTCATGAATAAAATGATCCCTTTTTCTTTATGAACTCACAGTTTTTTTTTCAAAATCAATTTAGAAAACCCCTTGTGTGAATGTATTTCTGTAAATTTACGTTAAAATTTGGAATTAAAAAACCCCTTTATTTGAACTCACATGCTATACTTACATATTTCTAGGTAAAATCCCCGAAGAAGCTCAAACATATTGAGTGACAAGAAAACACTTTACTTTGTGTATGTGTGTGCAACTTTGCTAAAATAACAAATGTGTGTGTGTGTGTGTGCGCGCGCGCGCGCGCACACACACTCGTAAATATAGAAGGTACAATAATAGATGTTATAAGTATCATTTATTTTGTTCAAGAGATGAAATAAAATTCTATTTTGAGACAAGCAATGATCTTTCAATTACATGGATTTGAAAAATTTGAGGTAGAATTCTCAAAGGTGGATTGTATTTTGGCAATAGAAGTAGCCTCTTTTCTGTCTTCTAAGTTTAAGAGATATAACAAGTAATGGCCTAATATCTTGATGAGGGTTGAAGAATCTCTCATGGAAGCTCAATTTCAGCTCCATTACATGAGTGAACTGGAAAAATACACATTAACATTTATACTTTGTAAAACATAGAACAACTCATTAGTTTAATTTTGTAGATATGTTGTGTAGGTATGCTTCACAAGAGGGTTATCACTTATTGAGACCAAAACTTGCTTCAACATCAACCATGTTCTCATGAAGGTGCCAATGAACATATCCCAAAGATACGAAGGAGAGTGGATGTTGCCAATTTGCTCTAGTGGCACAGTTGATACTTGATACCTCTTCTAGCATACTCTAAGACATACACTCTCTTTCACACAGAGTGACATGATCACACCCTACTTTGTTGAGCCTCATGTGTGGACTACCTCATGCAATAAGGGTGACCAAATTAAAGTTAATGGAATGGATGAGAAGAAAAGTATCACTCACAAGGCATCAATAAATGAATTGTGTGGTATCTTAATACCACTTTAGGAGCCTTTTTAGCTATTGGACTAGTGTGTATGTTATTTTAGAGTTGGTTTAGGACTTTGCTAGTCATGAATCCCTTCTTGATCCTTGGTTTTTGGTACAAGAATCACTACACTCTTCTATGTATTCATGGGGACATGACTGTTCCATAGGTTATCATTGGTGTGAACCATAAAATAACAGGCTCAAACTGAGTTTCCTACTGTGAACCCTAAGACAATCAACTCAAATTGAGTTCCCTCAAGCCTCCCCTTATCGTTACAACTTCTGTTGGGATACTTAAGAGAGATCAAGGGTAGAGTAGCCCACAAGCAAATAAAGAACCCGAGAACTTTGTAAAGCCTCCAAGAAAGGTGCAACCAAGAGCAACACTTGACACTCCTTGTCCACTTTAGTACATAATACCTAGGTGAGTGCACAATGCTCAAGGTCTCGGCAATTTATAGATTGCTTAGGTCTCCTCTTTGTGAGTGTTTGCAGTCTAGACTAATAATATTCTCTACATTATGGCGATACTCATGACACCTCTCAATTTATAGATTGCTTAGGTCTCCTCTTTGTGAGTGTTTGCAGTCTAGACTAATAATATTCTCTACATTATGGCGATACTCATGACACCTCTCAATGTTTTCTTTTGTTTAGACCCACACTCACACTTCTTATCTCAAGAATGAAAAGACTTTGTAGGAGGTGAGGAGACTAATAATGTTCTCTCCATTACAACATCACTCATAATACTTGGTCCCCAATGTTCTTTGGTCGTCAGACCCACAATCCTTATTTGAAGAATGAACAAAATTTTATAGAACATGGAGACTTTGAGCAAAGAAAGTTAATGACCGAAAGCAAGCCCATATAAAATGAATTGCAATTTTCAAGTGAGAGGTTTGCTTTGAGCATGCTAACAAAAATGGCTTAGGTTTGATTTATATAAATGTGAGATAACTTCTTACACATGATGGTGAAAAGCAATGAAACTTCTCGAATGTGTCCAGTTCAGATTTTCACTTGAAAGCTTTGCCATTTTAAAAATTGGTGCTTCTTAAAAAATACAATATATGACGAAAACAAGCGATTTTAAAAGATATAAAAAGAGGTTATATTACCTTGGGGAGCTTAGCTTCTATTTTTCATGGTACAATTCCAAATGTGTGGTGTGGTACTTAGTTGTTTATCGAATTTTGGGAATGTCAATAGGCAAGGGAGCTCCATGCTTATTTTTGTGAGGTGATACACTTCTACACAACTGTTGTTGGTTATCATACTTTGTAGAGGCATATAGGCAACCTTGGTGTAGCTATAGTGGCACTTACTCATGTGTGTGCACATGCATACAAGCATGCAAATTCACATATGAACACATGCACTCACTTACTCATGTGCACACTTATGCACACATGAATGCACATTCACATATGCACTTACTCACTCACTCAGATGCACACATGCACAAAAGCTAAGAAGTCTCAATGGCATAAATGGGGGGGATTCACTATATGTAAACTCTCTATATCATGTGTATTCAAGGCCTAATTTAAAAATCACTTATCTCTATAATTTTTTCATGAATGAAACACACCCTTTTTCTATTCAATCTGTAAATACCCCCTTTAAATGGTACCCTTATGAAAAAGTGTAAAAAAGGGATTTAAAAAACCCCTTCTGTTAGACTCACGTGCTATGCTTACATATTTATGAGTGACCACTCCCCTCCGTTGGAATATACAACCAAGACAATAGAGAAAACTCCCTACTAAAAAACCCTATGTATCATGTGCGTTCAACGAATATTTAAAAAACTCCTTACTTATGAATTTTTCATGAATAAAATGATCCCTTTTTCTTTATGAACTTATAGTTTTTTTTTTCAAAATCAATTTAGAAAACCCCTTGTGTGAATGTATTTCTGTAAATTTACCTTAAAATTTTGAATTAAAAAACCCCTTCATTTGAACTCACATGCTATACTTACATATTTTTAGGTAAAACCCCCGAAGAAGCTCAAACATATTGAGTGACAAGAAAACACTTTACTTTGTGTATGTGTGTGCAACTTTGCTAAAAAAAAATAATTGTGTGCGTGCATGTGTGTGTGCACATGCGTGAATATAGAAGGTACAATAATATATGTTATAAGTATCATTTATTTTTTTCAAGAGATGAAATAAAATTTTATTTTGAGACAAGCAATGATTTTTTAATTACATGGATTTGAGGTAGAATTCTCAAAGGTGGATTGTATTTTGGCAATAGAAGTAGCCTCTTTTCTGTCTTCTAAGTTTAAGAGATATAACAAGTAATGGCCTAATATCTTGATGAGGGTTGAAGAATCTCTCATGGAAGCTCAATTTCAGCTCCATTACATGAGTGAACTGGAAAAATACACATTAACATTTATACTTTGTAAAACATAGAACAACTCATTAGTTTAATTTTTTTGTAGATATGTTGTGTAGGTATGCTTCACAAGAGGGTTATCACTTGTTGAGACCAAAACTTTCTTCAACATCAACAATGTTCTCATGAAGGTGCCGATGAACATATCCCAAAGATACGAAGGAGAGCGGATGTTGCCAATTTGCTCTAGTGGCATAGTTGATACTTGATACCTCTACTAGCATACTCTAAGACATACACTCTCTTTCACAAAGTGACATGATCACACCCTACTTTGTTGAGCCTCATGTGTGGACTACCTCATGCAATAAGGGTGACCAAATTAAAGTTAATGGAATGGATGAGAAGAAAAGTATCACTCACAAGGCCTGAATAAATGAATCCTGTGGTATCTTAATACCACTTTAGGAGCCTTTTTAGCTATTGGACTAGTGTGTATGTTATTTTAGAGTTGGTTTAGGACTTTGCTAGTCATGAATCCCTTCTTAATCCTTGGTTTTTGGTACAATAATCACTACACTCTTCTATGTATTCATGGGGACATGACTGTTGCATAGGTTATCATTGGTGTGAACCCTAAGACAATAAGCTCAAACTGAGTTCCCTAGTGTGAACCCTAAGACAACCAACTAAGTTCCCTACTGTGAATCCTAAGACAACAAGCTCAAATTGAGTTCCCTAGTGTGAACTCTTAGACAACCAACTCAAATTGCATTCCTTCGCGCCACACCTTATCGTTACATCTTGTGTTGGTATACTTAAGAGAGATCAAGACGAGACTAGCCCACAAGCAAATAAAGAACCCTGGAACTTTGCAAAGCTTCTAAGAAAGGTTCAACCAAGAGAAGTTCTTGATAATCCTTCTCTATTTTAGTACATAAGACCTAGGTGAGTGCATGTAACATGCCCATCTTCAATAATAATATTTATTTATTTATTAGATAAATTTATGGCTTTTTTATGGTGTGAAAAAAAAAAAGCAAGAGAGAGGGTTTGGAGCATACCTTGGAGAGTGGAGAGAGAGAGAGAGAGGAAGCAAAAACCTATAAAACCATACACATAAAAAGCTTAGCAAAGCAAATCCAAATTCACGAGAGTGGAGAGAGAGGTAGAGAAGAGTGAGATGCCAAGGAAAGTGGAAAAAGAGGGAGAGAGACTAACCTTTGGAGAGTGGAAAGAGAGGAAGTGGGAGAAAGCAAAAACCTGCAAAACCATACACAAAAAAAGATTAGCAAAACCAAAGCCTTCTTCATTAGAGTGGAGAGAGAGGTAGAGAGTGAGATGAATGAGAGTGAGAGAGTCTTACCTTTGGGGAGTGGAAATAAAAAAAAATGCCAAACCTGCAAAACAAAAAAAAAAACACATATGCCCAAAAACATCAGTACTACCTGCAAAAAACACATATGCCCAAAAAAATGCCAAACCTGCAAAACAAAAAAAAAACACATATGCCCAAAAACATCAGTACTACCTGCAAAGAGAAATGAAGGTAGAGAAGGTTGGAGAGAGATAGAAGGAGAGGGAAAGACAAAGAGAAAGGTAGGGGAGAGAGAGGGGGGGGGGAGGATAAGGGTGGCTTACTAGAAAACAAGTTAAAACTCACCAAACAAAACGCGCTATACCACCGCAGGTTTTTTAAAAATTTTCCAGAGTCAGTATTTGGGTCGGTAGTATCAGAGCCAGAATTAGCCTCGGGTAATGTCTGTGATCAGAGTAGGTATTTGCCTCAGTATCAGAGTCGTTATTATCGACCCTAATATCGACTCTGATAATGACTCAGATACCGAGGCAAATATCGACTCATATACCGACCCTAATATCGATGCCCGACGATTTCACAAAATTTATCTAACTTGGTACAGTCTTGATACATATTGACATGAAATTTCACTGTCCATGGAAACTCATCATCATGGAATACTAAGAACATAAAAACATGGGAGCAACATCAGCTCCGAGTAGATGGTATACCACTCTCCAAAATATCAAGCATGGGGCGGCTGATGAGTATGGCCGAGAGTCTCCCTCAGCTATGTCACGTGGAAAGGTAGCTCGATGGCGGTGGAGCATGTCTTAGATTTGGAGCTGATGAGGTGATCGTTGGTCGATGGGGGGTCGAGGGCGTCGGGCACGCTAGAGTGCAGAGGCTCGGTCCGAGGAGGTAACTCCTCTCGGGCGAGGTAGCTCCAGAGCAGCTCATGGAGGGTCCACAAGATCCACTATGTCGATGTCCTCCACCTCCTGGGTCCAGAAGAAACTGGTGATGATTGAATGGCGAGGGAGGGGGCGGGGTGGTTGGGGCCGAGGCTCTCTCAACAAGGTGTCCCTGTGTCTGTGGAACTAAAGCAAGAACAGGCCCAGGCAATGCTGGTCCTGGAAGTCAATGATTTTGGAGAGTGGACCGAATCCCTCACGAAATAGACAGTGAAACCTCGCACGGATCTCATAGTATACTGGGCAACGGCATATGTAATGCTCCTCCGTCTCAACCTCTGTGTGGCATAGTCGGCAGATCCTCTCCTCTCTGGGTCTCCGTATGAGCTTCCCGGCTGCTCTGAAGATGCGCTCAGCTCTACCTGTCTCCACTCTGAGGCAGTGGGATGAAACCCGTATCTGGCCAATCGCAATCCGCATGGCATGGGACATGTGAACACTTAAGTAGCCCGGCTGCTGGATGAATCCATCCTCAATGAGTGTGAGGAAGTGATCTCTATAGAAGTGCATCTTTGTGGGGAGCTCCAGAGGTGTGATCCATGTGCAATGTGTGTAGAGATGAGAAGATCTGACCGAATAACCCGGTTGGTATCCTCGTGAGACAGTCGGAGAAAAGAGGAGTCCAAACTGTACTATTGAAGGGGGGGTAGGCGGTCCACGCAGAGCCCATATACTGAGAACTAAGTGGAAACTAGTGCGTACCATACTCTAGAGTGCCCCTCAAGTGCTAGATGTGTGGAGGACTCCAGGGCAAGCCTCGGGTACCTGTGGGGATCCGTGTGACTGATGCAATGGGGGTATGTGACTGTCTAGGAAGAGTGCCTCCACTACCATCGGGGCTGTAGCAAGCTCTGCCTGGATCATACGGGGGAACATCGTGACCTGGGGCCTCTCAACTCGCTCTGCCAATCCTCATCAGATAAATCTGCCCCCAAAAAGCTACTCCATACATCAAGGCTGGTGTGACGAGGGTGTCAAAATGCCAGCCCTTTGTCCTAGGCTCCTGGAAATGTGCCTGGAAGCACTGCCGCTCAAGTAAGCTCAAGGCTGTATATCCCCGCGTCACTCTGGCATGTGTTGTGGGAAGCATGGTAAAGCGTGGGCCATTGAAAGTGACACCAAGGTAGACATAGGATGAGACAATCTCCGCAGGATCCCCTCTATATGTGAAGCTCAATCTGGATGTGAAGGGGCAAGAGGTATTGAAGACCATTACCTTGGTTTTATCATGGTTAACAGAGAGGTCCCACTAAGTGCAAAAGTCATTTAAGGCATTTAACTGTCTGAAGCCCTTCGACTGAGGAGGACGATGTCATTTGCATAAAGTAGTGTGGGGATCAATATGCCTGCCAGTGTGGGACCAGCCCCACCTAATCCATCAATGAAGCTCGAGATCTCATCAATGTAGAGGCCGAAAAGAGTGGGTGATAGAGGGCAGCCCTGTTTCACCCCAATAGTGCTGGAAATCTCCTGTGTGATGTACCTCTTGGGGCTCTCACTTGTTCAGTGACGGGCTCATAGAGGGCGATGATGCTCCAAACCATGTCAGATGGGACTCCTACCTCCTGTAGACGGTGTAGGAGGCGGGCTCAGGGTACAGTATCAAAAGCTTTGCGAAAATCCATAAAGCAACAGTAAATCCTTTGATGTCATGCTCTACCCTCCTCGATGATGGCATGGAGGGTGAAGATGTGGTCAAGGGTAGAGTAGCTCCTCCGAAAGCCAGCCTGTCCTGAGGCTCTGCATCCCTGGCTCTCTGCAAATGAACTGAGCTCTACCTCTAGCACTGATTGATAAGAGGGAGCGTGCATAGGAGTGCCATGTGTCCGGGCAGGTGATAGGCGTGGGAGGGTGATGTTCTCGGAGTTTCCTCCAAGCCTCTCTGCAATTCGGCCCTAAGAAAAGTCGGTATAACTCATCCTCTTTCCGAGCATATAACTCCCATTTCTTGCGTTGGGTGAGCCGTTGAGAAATCCGTTGTGCTTAGCGCTTCGTGATTTGCCCAATCCGTATCTCATACTTAAGACGGGAGCGTGCGGCCCGACATTCATCATACCAACAGTTCTGGGGCATGGAACCGCAAGCTGGCTTGGCGGTAGACCGCCGCGTGCAATGAAAGAAGCAGTGGCGGATGTGTGGAGTATGGTGGTGAGTTGTGTTGTGAGGGTGGATATGGGGACAGTAGGTTCCACATCTTGGAGTTGGCGGTAGATGTGGTTGGAGTAGACAAGGTCAAGCTCGTGATGATCAAAAAAAACCCGAGTGTAATGTGAGATGGGGAAGGGGGGGTGTGGAGGGACGAGTGGTGTGCAGGTAAGAGTGAAAGAGAGGTAGGCATGGTCAGCTTCAAAAGGGGGTGGCAGAATGGAGAAGTCGGGGATAAGGTGTGCCAAAGCCACAGATCCCATAAGGTAGTCCACAGTGCTAGTACCTCCTGAATGAGGAAAGGAGGTGAGGGCGCCGGAGGAGGGCCATCGGGACATCCCGTTATAGATAACGAAACCATGTGTAGCTCCCAGCTCTAAGAAATATCTCCCATACACTGTGACCTCCTCACGGTCCTGTGATGATCGTTGTAGGCATGTGTCCTCCTGTAGTCTGATAGCCTGATCATCTAGATCGAGTAGTGGGACCTGCTGACTTCCTTTCCTGGCGTTGAAATCCCCAAGCAGGAGGACTTTCCCCAACTATGAGAACTCCATGATATCCCCATATAATGGTAAGTACGGTGACTAGCCATGCTGTGCGGCGTAAGGGAAGTGGCGTGGTGCAAAATAACACAAGGCAATGTGGATGGCTCTATCACTGCTAAGCTATAGCTGCATCCAAAGATATCGTGCATCCTCCTCCTTCCGGGCAATGCTAAGAATCTATCGGAGATGGGATCTAAAAAGGACAACTACCACCCCCCCCCCCCCCCCGAGCCACGTACTCCTCCTGATGTGCGGGTCTCGCCTCGAAAAGCTGGCTCACACTCATACCCAGCTATGTATGGTAAGCCCCTCTCAAGGCTCTGATGAGTCTCCGTATAAAAAATGACATCCATGCTTGTGAGAATCTCGCTCAAGCCTCCTTGATTCAACCACAGCATGCCATTGCAATTCCATACTACCAACCCCAAGTGTTTGGTCTCTTAGACCCCGCGTCCCTATTTGGGACGAGAGAGAGAGAGAGAGAGAGAGAGAGAGAGGAGACCCCTCACCCAACAACTCCGAAGACACCTGATGAACACGGCCTGACCAGTGGATCTCTGCATATGAGAGAGAGAGAGAGAGAGAGAGAGAGAGAGACCTATCATCTTAGACATACAGAAGCATAGTAGGGGGGAGGGAGAGAGCACTCGTCCCACAAGTATTGTGGGCAAGGATTAAACCCACGACTTCTGCATTTTTCCTGGCATTCTCCTTTTACAAAGCCACCACAACGCCCGTGGGTGAAATTGTTTTGAGTGCATATTTTTTTTGGCAGCTTGTTTGCTAGTCACAATCCATTAACTGGCTTTCAACAAGTCATTTTTATTCGACTTCCACGCACTAAAAGGTTGGTGTGCTCCAGAAGAGGGTTGAAACCAGACCATTAGAGACATGTTCCTTTAAATTGTGAGAAGTTCACTAAAAGAAGCTCCAACCAATACCTTCATAATTTACATGAATGACTTGCAACTACTGGGGAAAAACTACATGCTTACAATAAGCCACCCAACCAGACAAAGGCCTGCACAACGCGATCTTTGCTTGAGAAGAGATCTAGCAGCTCCCACTAGACCATAGCAGAAACCTTTCCAAGCACATCATTGTACCTGTAAAACCATCACACATCACACAATACAGGAACCAATGCACTCATCTCTAGTTTTATTGTGGTTCTCAGGTAATTGCACGTTAGTTCATTCTGAGCAATTGCACCTTAGAATTCATTATGTACTTCAATAAGTCATTTCAAAGATCAGATTTCTAGGGACAAACTGATTTGAAGATAGATGTAACTTCAAGCCCACTATATTCACAAATGCATACAGTGGTTCTGTGTTTTATTTCTATTTGTGGCATCTGTTACAGTTATCTTACAACATACCTCCTTTAAAAAAGACAGGTAATATTTTCAGTTCCAACAAAACGTTATATAAAGCTATTGAAAGTGATTAAGATGCCAGCCTTTCAGCTACACCAAAGGCACATGGCATATTACAGAAATCTTTGCCCATATATACACCTTGCCATGTTGACAATGATGGTAACTCAAATTGGATAAGTGCTAATCTAAAATTGGCCTTTCAGCCACACCAAGGGTGCATGCATGGCATGTTAATTAAACCTTTGCCCGTCTGCACCTTGCCACATTGACAACAATGGTGACTCAGATTGGATTTACAGCTTGATGGGCTTTTGCTTCAATAAGCTGGGAACAAAAATCCAAATCAAAGTTCACACTTGGAGGATCTCCAATGCAATCAAAAACAGCATCCGCTGTTTCAAAGTTCTCTTCAGCCGTGTACCTGCCAGGCATAGAGCTCTCATGCTACATTTCAAGACAAGCATGAGCAAAATCCTTAGCAATACAAATCAAGAGAGGAAGACTAAATACCCGCTTTTTGTCACAATACACTTCATCCCTGCACCTTTGGCTGCTGCCAGGCCAATCGCACTATCTTCAATCACTATGCACCTATTCCAAACAATTCAGCACCAAAGATAAAGGTTTGGTCTGGTAACAACTTTGTCAATTGTCAAATTCCAGTTTTGAGTTGATCACTTAACCACACAATTTGGAAACATTTCAAAACAGATGTGTATATGTTTGCCAAAAGGGGTAAGAAAGATAGCCTGCAACCACTGCCATCCTATACATCAAACTAAGATGTATACAGCAGATGCATGTGTTTAGTCTCCTAAGGAACATTTGGGTAAGAGTTTCGTAGAGTAGAGGCCATTCTAAGTCCAATTGATAAAGAGTAGTGTGGTAAGGATAGGTACTTGTGAAGAGTTTTTTAGAAGCACCTCAAAGGCAGGAAAGTGTACACACATGAGAGAGAATGTCACCTGCACTTTTTAATTAGGTGCCATATGAGAAATTTAGGGGCAGTTTTAGATCAGTTTTGGGCAGCATAGAAAGTGAAACCAGCCTGGCCAAGGGACCAAGGCTTAGGCACCTTTTAGCCCAATTTGAACATATTTATGATATTATTTTGGGCTTGCGCGGAAGGCTGGAGTTACTTGGACAAAAACTTTGCCTATAAATATCAGGGTTTGGATCAATGATTTAGCATTCAAAGTCGGATTTACAAGTCTCAGCCGTTGATAAGCAATTAGCAGCAGCCCTGTACAGCTTTGGAGCAAATATTACGCATTATTAGCATAATGCACATCATTTGGGAGCCCAGATCAAGTCCAAATCTGAATCATCATTGTAAATAATCAGTCAAGCAATTAATATTTTGTAGATTAGGGCAATCTCTCTCCCATCTATGTGTTTATTCAATATGTGTGCTATTTGCAGCACATAATCAGCACGCTTCCATATTAGTATGTTACAGAGAAGTTGGGTAGCAAGTTGACTTGCATTCTGGTTAAAGAAAAGGCATTATGTCAATGGACACAAGCCACTGACAACCACGAATTCAAAAACTTGAGGAGTAAACACAAGGAAGCAATGCAGTGTCCGCTCAGCTTGGTCCAGGCCAGGTGCCTAAGAAACAACAATGCACACCTTTCTGGTCATGGGGCTGGCCGCTGGCCAACAGCAACCCAACCAGCTGATTGGCATGGTAGGGGGCTAATTGCCTTCACCAAATGCCCAAATTTCAGAAACTTACAAGAGGAGAAGACGGAGCACTTGTCCATGCCAAGTATTGACGCACTGAGAAAGCACATTGAGGTGACAAAAAAGTTTGTTTTTTTACTTTCATAACTTTCCCAAAAAAAAAAGCCACAAAAAACAGTCCTTGGAAAAGAACTACAAGGGTAGAAACAGGCTAGAAGTATGAGACCTTGCAGGGTTTACGGAGTAGCTATTTGCCGCCAGTACATATATAGCCTGGGAAAAAAAAAGATACTAACCCTTCAAAAAAGCACAAAGAATCATCCAGAATACTTTGGCAAGCTTATAGATGGATAGATAGAAAGAGAGACAGAAAGAGAGAGAGAGAGAGAGAGAGAGAGAGAGAGAGAGAGAGAGGTCAAACCGGATCCGGTTTCTTTTTGGGCACAATGTCACCTGCAAATATAGTAATTGATTGATCTCTCTCTGGTCCTAGCAACCCATTCACAATAGATGAGACCTGTAATGACCAAACAGTTTGTTCAAATAACAATGCATTGAAGGAAAAAGCGACATCCTAGAGCACAACATACATGTATAAGTCAGCCTAGAAGCAAACGGGTCAACCAGCAGAGAGGATGCAAGGCGGGATGGACTTGCAAACGGAGTACTCATTATTAATTTCCAAAATCCTGCTAAAAATAACCCAGAGCATGCTTGCTCTACCTCCCTCCCTCATGCCTTATGGATTGTGCATGTCTTGGTACAAGATCCATCACGTATACATGCATCCTTCTAAAAAGTGAAAGATACACTACACATCTGAGGAAAAATATTGACACCACCACCTCTGACAGGGTAAATCCTACCCTTCCAAAGAAGTCAGTGAAACAACTGGCTTGTCTGCCTTCAGCCCAATGTGTTAAGGTGACAAGGCAGCCCATTAGCTCTCTCTCTCTCTCTCTCTCTCTCTCTCTCTCTCTCTCTCTCTCTCACACACACACACACACACAGAGTTGACATCTGCTGAGGCAAAAATAACCCATGGGAGCAATTACAATGCATAAGACCATGAAAGGTCTCAGTCTGGTCACCCACAAAATGCAAATGAAAAATAGGCATACGACCCAAAGGGCCCATCAAAGTTGAGAACACATGCATCACCTTGGGGTTGGGATTCCACTAGCTTTGGAATCTCAAATTCCCAAATAAAGGCTCCCCCTCCCAAAGTCCTGCCTATTTCCCATGCCTTCTTTCACACTACTCTGACCTCCAGTTCTGCTCCTTTATGTTCCATATAGGTGTCAAAATACGCAGCGGAGATGATAACCAAATCTGAGACCACAAGAGCAAGTAGAGTGCAGAAAATAGACAACACAAGTGAAGGAGAGAGATAGGCATGTAACTCTTCTCTATACACAAGATCCCGAGATGAAAACAAGATACAATGGTGTGGGGGCCATGGGGCCATTTTATATGGCCCCATACATGCAGTCGGCCTGTTGAAAAGGCAGCCGACTGGGCCTACATGTCCACCACGACCAGCTCCATCCACCAGTCGGCCAGTTGTACATAGTCGGCCAGCATGCATGAGAGGTCGCCGACCAGAAGGGGCAGTCGGCCAGCATCCAGAACCTCCTGACCAGAAGTCAGCCAGTATCTGGATCAGCCAGGGTGCAGAAAACTGCCTCCCACACCTGGTAAAAATAGGGAAAAATGGGAAAAAAATACGGGGAGTGAGGAAAAATGAGAAAACGCCTACAAAGGGCGGGCACACCCACAACAGAGGCCCTGGTGTCTGATAAAGACAGGAGATGACTTCTAACAATAGGTTCATGTGGGCTCCTTTGATATCCAAAGGGAGGTGCCCTTTAGATTTTTATATAATTGCGTATCTTTGCCCTCTTGTATCCATAGTGATAATTGCATGACCATTGTGAATTCGAATAGCATGATCTTTCATGTGGGTTGGAGAGAGGAGGGCATCCCGTGATGGCAGTCTTCCCATTCTAATCTTCAATGCTGGGGCCTCCTTGTGTTTCTGTTTATGAAGTTTAGGGGCGAAACTTAAATTTTTTGCAGGATCAAACTCACTTGAGGTGCAACTTCCTTCTTGCTAGTTCCAACACACTGCATCCACCTCTTTCACTTTATTTAAAAGTGCATGTGGTTGCACTGCATCAATGTCCACCTTATTGGCATGCTCTCCACTAGGGCTGGCTTATACATGCAATGTGTCTAGGGTTGCCTTATATATGGGCAGCAAGAGAATCTTTCATGTGGTCTTAAGCTTGCCAAGCTTTTCCTTAAGCCTGTGATTCTCTTGCTGCAATTTCACCACTACAACACTGGAGAAACAACGCTTACTCATCTTACCTCGCAATGGGGGGTTGCCTTGGCGAGGATTGAACAGCAGGCAAAAGTGCATGCGCTTAAGGAAGAACTCCACATGCTTGATACCCACTTAACCCTTGTGCTCTAATGATCTACAAAAGACTCAAACCCTCTTATGTGACACACCTCACCTACTTACAGGCCATATACATTGGGCAGTGTGCACAACCACAGGACAGCATGAACAACAGTCAGACAGGTGTGCACAGGCAAGGGGGCTGCCTTGGAACTGGCGCCTGAGTCATTTGGAACTGTCACACGGCAAGCACCCATTGGACAGCAGGCTACTTTTTTTTTTTTTTTGGAAAAACGATCCTTCTATTAGTTAATGAGAAAACGCCATAAGGCTACAAAGCTCACCTCACAAGGAGGGATAAAAAACACAGTGAACACCTGAGCTCCACCCCCGTGGCTGGCCGCTCTCGGGGGGGGGGGGGGGGGGGGGGGGGGGGGGGGGGGCTACCTAGTAGTACATGTGGGAGGTGAGAAGAGCCAAACTGGAGGCCTATAGTACCAAGTGACATCCTCGCCCCTCGCGATGAGGAAAGGGCCAGGCTGCCAAGTGCGGAGGAAAGCCTTGCGGCGACCTCTCATGCGATCCGAGTCGCCCTGAAGTTTCCCCCAGTGTCCTCTCAAGGTGTGAATGATGTCCACCCAGAGGGCCTGTATGACCTCCGCCGGTGGAGTCGCCTGGCGGTCAATGGCCTCCCTGCATCGGGCTCTCCATATGTGCCAAGCCGTCATGCTGCTGATCATCCCCCATCTGTGCCCGTCCCCCTCCTGGGAGACTGCCGAAGAGAAGTCTGGCGTCGGAACCACCGCCATCGCCCTGTCAGAGACCTGGATGGTCGCACTGCCAGGGACGTCCTCGTATCCAAGGGCCGGGCCGCTGTCCGTGGCCCAAGCCACCGCACCCCACGTCACCATCATCTCACCTGGCGAGCCTGCAAAAACCATCCTGAGAGCGCGCTGCCAGACCTGCTGTGCCTGTGGGCAATCCCATAAGCAGTGGCGCTGCGACTCCTGTGCATGGCCGCACCAAGGGCAAGACGCTGGGTGTCTGCCAAAAGCTAGCCAGGCCCCCACAGCCAGTCCTCTATGCGCTGTAAGCCAGAGAAAAAGCGTCACCTTCCGGGGCCGGAAGCTGGCCCAAAGGCGCTGCCAGAAGTCCCTAAGGAAGGCAGGGGAGAGCCCCTGTCGCCACCAATGCTCGGCCGCCGCCGGGGTGCCCGCTATCCTGTGCCTCTGGATCCGCCGCCCCAGCCTCACTATGTACTGAAAAAAGGGGATACCTGGGCTGGTAGGGGCCGAGTAGGATCTCGCCAAAACCACTCACCTGGATCCCACTGAAGGCGAATAAGAGGCCTGCTGTCCCAAGCCCATAATCTCCAAGAAAAGTCCTCCCCTATCGAGGCCGGTGAGGGGTCTACATGCCACTGTCTCTGATGAAAGCCGACCACCCGCACCCTCTGAAAAATACAACCCTGGAGCTCATCCAAATCTAGTCGTGTCCTCTGAAGCTAGCCACCCTCTCCCACCTCGAGAGTGAGTGGGGCGACTCTCTCTGCTGAGCCGGAGACCGCTAGAAGGATCTCATGCCGAGTAAAGACGCCCATCCACTGTGGAGGTGGAGGGTCCTGTACTAGGGTCCGCCACTCCCGGGGGATGGCCGCCTCAATGTCCTGCCTCATCAACTCTCTGCCCCTCATCCCGCTGAGTCTCCTCTCCTGAGCCTCTAGAGGCAGCTGCTGAAAACATATCCAGTCGTCTAGGGATTGGGCTGGGCCGGAGCTCAACGGGCCCCACGACACGTGAGACCGCGATCCAACCATATGACCACTGGGAAGTCGGATCAAGGGGTTCCAAAACAATGGCTGCCTCAGGCGCTCCTCATCGGTGCCCGGGGGAGTCTGGAAGTGGACAACAGGCTACTTAACCCTAGTGCTCTAATGATCTACAAAAGACTCAAAGCCTCTATGTGACACACCACACCTATGTACAGGCTATATACATTGGGCAGTGTGCACAACCACTGGACAGCATGAACAGCAATCGGGTAAGTGTGCAGGCAGGGGGGCTGCCTTGGGACTGGCGCCTGAGCCATGTGGAACTGCTGTGTGGCATGCACCCATTGGCCAGCAGGCCAATAGCACCATATAGTGGCCGCCAGCAGTATTGATGCATATATATACATGCATGGCAAATCATCGCCATTTCTCAGTGTTGGACTTCACAAAGAGCTTCTCTGCAAGCAAAAAGCTAGCCAGGAGTATTCAGCAGGTCTCAAGGCTGTTGTTGACGTTTTCACTCAGCCATATCTCCTGTATTTGCATGAACTCAGTTGTAACTATTTCTTGTACATAATACAGAACAGTGGTTTTAGGACGCTCGTGTGTGCTGTGTGTTGATTCCGCTGCACCAGAAAAGATGTTACATATGATCCATGAATAGACATGATGTCAAGACAACATGAAAAAGAAAAACTTAAAAAAAATGACCCACATACTACATAGACCCTGTGTATACAGTGGAGTAGGTAGAAAACATCATGCGTCAGAACCATCCTCCTCATGGACGAAGTCTAAGGCTGCTCTTGTGGTGGCGATGCCTCTCTGTGGTGCCTAGGCATGTCCCAGATCAGAAAATGGTGGGTGGAATGTCTTGATCTCTCAGGACAGGGGTGTCTAGCTCTCTAGAAAGACTAATGACTCCACGTGTGTGTGGGTTCAGATGATCGCAAGATCTGGCATATCCTCTATGTTCCATCTGCTCTATGCAGCCTGGGAGGAAGCTGGCCACACCTGTCTGACAAGAGCCAAAGATATCTATTATGAAAATCTAAGTGTGATCATGTTGCTCTCTCCTCTTTGAATGTAGCCACACCAAAGCCTCTTGATGCCGGTGTATATCGAGCAAGTACATACCCAGGCGTCTCTTCTCTCTATAGTGTCACCCGTGAGAGGGGACCAACCCCATCCCTGAAGGGGCAGTTAAATCACCCCCATGTCTCATAATAGACTAGGCATCAAAAGAAATCACGCCCCTCAAACTTTATCACCGGTGTGAAGACACCCTCAGCTCACCAATAACAATTCCTATGGCATGGGACAGGTGTATGTAGAGATACACGATATCTCAATAAAATAATCCTCCATGAACCGCACAAGTGCTCCCTATAGAACTCAAGCTTTGTGGTAAGCTCTGGTAGTGTCAACCATGTCCAACTCATGTGAAGCCGTTTCTGATCTAGACAGATGATGTGCTTGATCTCTTGCTGTGAGAGAGAAAGTCTACACTATATTCAAAGAGAGGGAGTCGCTCCATCTTGCAACCATAAACCATCTAGTCACCTGGGAGTACAAAGACATGCTCTATCCCTCCTATGCAAGCTGTCTAGAGATCAAGTATATCTATACATATATAACAAGGAGCAAACATTTTCCTGATAAAACAAGACCCTGCATTCAAATGCATGCTATGCATTGACTCCAAAAAAACAATGCACTGGCAAACAAAAGTACTTGGCTTTTGATGAAAGACCAGTCTTTCTCTTTCATATATGATCAAAGAAACAGAAGGGCAGGCTGAAAAGACAAACTAAACAGCAAACAATACATTTTAACTTGTCTCAACTTAAAGAAAACAGTGGAGCTTCCATACTGCCAACTCGTTGGAAGTACTGCATACAGCCACCTTCACCCCTTTGGACAAAGCCTCATCTATCAACCTGTAGCATGAAACACAAGAAGTCCAATCATGGGTCAAATTATGAAGTCATATTAATGTGTTAATCTATTCATAAGCAACTAAAAGAGCTTCCTTAGTACATGCTTTACTTACACGCTTCTATAGTGTGGCATCTCACATGCATTCAGCGTAGCCCGTGTGTAGTGACTCAACTCTTCAAGATTTGATGTTCTCCCTTCAGACATATGGCTGATTTGCAAGCCCTTATGCTGAATGCCCCCTGGCTTCTAAGCTGGGTGCTTGTTTATTCCTCCTGAGCTACTATCCTCTAAAAGAAATGTATTTACCCATCTCCTGTACTTTTAATAACCCTCCTTTTACTTGATCAGCCCCTGGGCACCTAGCCGGTGCTGACCTTAGGCTCATGCCCAAAACCTGCCCTAAACTGGAGCCACTTGTCAATGCTGTGATCTGCCCTCACCATCTGTGCATTGCTCTGGTTGTTCACAACATGTCTTACCAGGATTCAAGTTTTGTGTGCAGATACATAAGACGTGCACCTAATCTATCTGTAGGCATAACTTGAATTCCGAAGCAAGTCAAATGAAGAAGGCTTCCATCTGGCTCTGACTCCTGCAGTTGAACTCCAATAGAACTCCAAGCATTTTTATTTCTCTTTGGGTGGATCAGAAATGTATGTGCATATGCACAATGGCCATGGCCACATCTTGGACATCACCCAATTGGTTTGGCATCAACTCCAGAGTCCACTACCTGTACTTAACTCAGCTTTTGTAGAGGCATGAGCCTTTGAGGTAAGAAGAGAGTATTCTCTCCTCAAAGAAGTGCTAAATTGATTGTTAGCCATACCTTTTCGTGTGTTACCCCATGTTTGGAATGGCAGAAAATTGAAAGAATAATGCTCTCACTAATGCACTCAAGTTTCTTGAATCACCCCCCCCCCCAAAAAATAAAAAAAGTACATTCATTACAGTCTTTAAACAACAGCAAGGCAATTCATGGCCCAACATCAGAAATAGTGTGGCTGCACCATGGACAAACAACATGGGAAGGTAAGTATGCACAATAAACAGACCTTGCAACACCAGGCCGAAGAGGAAGTAACTTCTTTTCTATAAGCTCCATAAACAGAGTTGTTTTGCGCTTGTGTAAAGAGGCAACAAAGTCCTTTCTTTCTTGCTCAGTGGTTGGAGCAGTTGCAGGCCATCCTACCTTGTTGAAGTATGCAGTGATACTGCAATGAAGCAAAAATTTTATAAGCAGAGGTAATATAAATTATATTGACACTATATCTAAGCATAGAAGTTTAGACGTGTAGAGGCACCTACCTAAGCAAACAAACAATTGTTGTGTAGAATAGCTTTTAAAAATATTGAAGGGTCTCTAAGACTACACCTACGTCCTAAGAAAAACCATTATATACCTAGATGAATCTAGGAACATGCCCAAATTCACCTTTAGGAAAGTGCATGTTATATACTCATGGTAGTCAACCCACAAGACTATATAACTATCAACTCCATTATGCATAGTATGGACTAGATACTACGACATCCCCACTAACGTCATCAGTGCCCAATAGTGGGCGTAGAACTCTGTTACTCTGTATCAAGCTATGCTCTCACATGCACTCCCCACACACACACACACACACACACACACACACGCATAAGAGCATATATTCACACAAAGCCCTTCGTACTGAGTTTCTGTCAAACCTCCGGAGATGCAGGGCAAACTCAGCCATAATGAAGCCTAGCACTAAGGGAAGTAGCAAATAGAAAGAATTAGTTTGATAGGGCAAATGCACCGCTACAGATAGAAAGAATAGGCACAATATCAACTAGCCGCAACTCGGACGAAAACTTCACAATGTGAAATCTGCATGTTCGCTAATACGGCTGAATTATATACCTAGATGAATCCAGGAACATGCCCAAATTCACCTTTGAGGAACATGCATGTTATATACTCATGGTAGTCAACCCACAAGACTATCTAACTATCAACTCCATTATGCATAGTATGGAATAGATACTACGACATCCCCACTAACGTCATCAGTGCCCAATAGTGGGTGTAGAACTCTGTATCAAGCTATGCTCTCTCTCTCTCTCTCTCTCTCTCTCTCTCTCTCACACACACACACACACACATAGGAGCATATATTCACACAAAGCCCTTCGTACTGAGTTTCTGTCAAACCTCCAGAGATGCAGGGCAAACTCAGCCATAATGAAGCCTAGCACTAAGGGAAGTAGCAAATAGAAAGAATTAGTACAGCAAATAAGTATTTGATAGGGTAAATGCACCGCTACAGATAGAAAGAAAAACCATTAAACCCCCTCTTATACGAAACAATGCAAAGTAAATATGATATCTATGCACACAACATAGAACAAGAAAGCTTGCCTAAGACATTCGGCCTCCCTCTCATGCAACACTAAAATCTTCATATGCTCAATGTATACGTCGTGAAAAACTTGCATTGGGCCCACACTCATGTGGAGTGACACTGATGTAGTACCACATTCATTACAGCTATGCACAGAAACATAATAAAACAAACATTTGTCTATATTTGTAACTATACAACACATGCACATTGAGTAAGGATAGATATGATCACTTGCCTTGCAATACCGCTAGGCACATTGGGCTGCCCCTCACACAAGACAATAGATACAAAAGATTAAAATGCATGTGGCATGTGCAAGAATTTGAGAACTTGACTTGCAATATGGCTAGGCACCTTCATTTGACACGAAGCATACAACAGATAAAAATGCACACCAATGCATATCATAAATGAGCTCATACAGTATATATTATATATAAGATGTCCACAATGCACACCACATATAAACTGTGGCAATGCATACCATAAACAAAATGTACAGAAATGCATAAAAACAAGACCCGTAAGGGCTCTACTCAGGCTACTCTCAAAGCAATTTGTGTCGATGAATTTCAAAGCAATCAATAAGTTAAGCGGTACATTGGATAAGTCCTTGATTTGGTCTGATGGTGTATCAAGTGTTGAATTGCACTATACAACAGAATGCATACCGCTCCTTACCGCCGCCAATTTTCAGCAATTCACCATAGAGATCAACGTCCCACGAAACACCGAGTCCTCTCTGCAAAACAAAAATGGGCCGTCTGACATGTTAGGGGTTAATTATGCACCAGAAAAATTAGGGTTAGGGTTCGGATACAACTGCCGGTAAATCCCAGGAAAACCTGATGCAACGATGGGTGTCTTTTCATGCAATGCTAAGGTGTGAGCACAAACGAACTAGCGAAGCCTGAAGCGCACACACACACACACACAGTCAGAGTAAATTACTTCTGAGAAAGTTTCGTTGAACGAAACGCGATGGCCGTCTCGTTCTGTGTCCACAAGGACGCCATCGCAGTCGAAGAAGAGGGCTTCGGGAAGAGCCGCGCGGGCCACCCCGATGGCCGTACGATGGTGGTAGCTATGGCCAAGGCGCCCGCGTGCTATTGCACGCTTGACACGGAGGCGAAGGTGGGAAACGAAGGGGGACGATGAAGACGCACGTGAAGATGGAGAGGCGCCATAGCTGCACACAGGCGAGCAACGAGGTGTTGTGAATACGGCATGGTGCTGATGAACAACCATAGCAGCCATATTTTGCCAATCCTTTCAAATTTTGTGTGGTGATAGAAAAATGAGTTCCCACCACGAATGTCTTTTTGGTCCTCCTTATACAGGATACACCTAAGAGTGGGTGTTTTGTTAAGGTGATAGAAAGATGAGTTCCCACCACAAATGTCTTTTTAGTCCTCCTTATGCAGGATACACTTAAGAGTGGGTGTTTTGTTAAGGTGATCACACTTGTTGAGCGTGGGTGTTTTGTTAAAGTGGCTCGGCTCGTATAACGGCAGGTGCCGGTTTTGTGACACCTAATTAAAAAACACTTTTTTGGGGTGAAAATGTGCTTTTCAAATTTCCACAATTAAACTACATAGCTAGATTTGCCTTTTCATTACGAAAATTTTGATACGAAACGAGGATTTCTTTTTTCAGATTTCCTACCCATGAAATCTCAAAAACTGCAAAATGGAGAGATATATTGCGCATATGAGCCATTAAGGTATCATACATCAGCAGATCATCTTTCTCCACATTAGCGACATTCTAGGAATATTGGACTCATTTCTAGGGGGTAGATGTGCCTCCTGATTAGCTTAATTGGTATATGTGTCATTGCTAGCCCCCTACAGTGGTGAATCCATGTTTTTTTTCACAACTTTAGCTATTGCAAGATAGCCCAAGTTATGAGAAAAAATTGATGGTTGATAAGTATTTGAAATAATGTTCTAAGCAAATAAACAAGATTAAGGCCAAGTGTAAGGTCCCCCAACCTAAAAAGGGAATCCTTAAGATAGTCTACTAAGTCTAAAAAATTTTCCTATTTGTCGACACCTTGACCATGTAGAGATATGAGGATATGACTACTAGGTAAAACATAGTTTTATCCTACAAAGGGAGCGTGGTCTCCTAAATGATTCTTAAAATTGAATCACCCATAGAGTGATCGACCTATCTTGGGCAACCTCTATTCTTGATTCCTAGAACCAATGCTTTTTTTCCCATCTATGCAAGACACAGCGCTGACGTAGTCCTCTAAAGTAGAATTGCCCAAGGACTTACTTGCCTAGCGTAGTGTGATCGATTAATCTTGTTGGAAAATCACCCGACTAATCGGATCCACCCATCTATAAGATGGCGCCGTCAGGGCGTTCCATCCTCCCACTTTCCACCCAACTCACCCGTCATTTTTGTTTTCTAATTAATCCTACCACACTGTGTGGCAGATATAGAGAAGTTCATTAATTAGGGATCTTACGCAGTGTTTATTAAGACAGCCACTTAACTTGAAATAATGATACAACAATACTAAAAAACAAGGGACTTAGAAAATAATAATGATTACAAAGGTTCAAATCCAATTATAGCCAAATCTAAGCTCTCTTATTCAATGTTTATTCTGCCGATGTTTTAGAATTTGGCCTTCTAGTCTCCATAGACTAGGCAATCCCTACGGGTCCATACACCTCGTTGTTGGTAATCGGTGAGGACTCAAGCTGGCTTGTCGCCCTCTCAGGCTCTGTCATTTGATCCTTCCGCTCCTCGGAGGGATGTCTACACATTAGGGTGGGCTTATTTACCGCACTAGCCTAGGCCCGAGTAGAACTAGGCAACATTCATAGTTCTCACCAAACCAATGAGTTCCAACTTCCCAATGGTATGAGGGATACCTTGGGCCGACTCCGGGCCTCACTAACGTCGCCGCTTGGCTACATAAGCACAGAAACGAGGTTAGCATTAAGGCGGGGAGAAGATGTACCTGTATTTTAATTTAAGCAAGTTAGCAACATAACAATTCAATCCAACCTTAAAAGATACGAGAACCACATTATTTTTTTGAGAAAGCAACAATTCTACAAAAAGAGATTTGATATTTTCAAAACAAGGGAAAAAATAGCATCCTTTATCTTTCTTAATTAATACTAATATCAATGATTAATCCAAAAATCTCTTTTTAAACGATCTTTAAGCTAACCTAACCATTTCTTCCATGAGGGACTCCCAAGGAAAGAGTTGGGGCTGTGTTCAGAGCATTCCCTTTTGCATCGTTATTATGCACGTTTCTCGAGGTAGTATTTTGGCATCTTCAAGGAGGAGCCATACTGTCCACTCTCTCGTAGCTCACGCAATCGTGAACTCAATGCTCCAGACAGATTGTTATTTGGAGTCTGTTTGTTCACTTTATGAGCAAAAAACTCTTCCGTTGGAAACCACCTCTTAGAGCAAAAGTGTGCTTACTTAAGTCTCTTTATATGGGGGGCAAAAAGTAGAGTGTCCTTAAGTTGAGAGCAAGGGCTAGTTGGAAACTAAGCTAGAGGGCTAGGGGAGGATGTGAGATCCCACTACCCCCTCCGCACACCGGATTCCCGATAGAGCTGGCAACAACGAAAGCAGCTCCCTCATGCGCGGGGCAGGGTTTCCCACTCGGGGCCTCGCCCTCGAATGTCTGGGCACAGACTAAGCTGGTGGTCATTCCAAAAACCGAAACTGGAAAAATTTTCCATGCTCGGAAAACGAGGACGATTCCACCATTTTGAATTTCTTAACGAATTTTTCTAACGAGGTCAAGATACTGAACTAACCTTCATCTGATTAAACCAGATAGAAGGAAAACTATAACAGACTTATCTTCAAGGAATCAACGCTTTTTTTCTAATTGAATCAGGCACAGCCGTTGATCTATTCATTTGAGAAGTCTTCAGGTTATTATTTAACTATTCGAGTTCTAAGCGTATTCCTATTAATCAATTTTATTATTAAAACTCTACTGATTCCAGCCTAACCCCATCCGGCCCATGGGTTAGCCACCGCCCAACCACTGGAATTGGTAGAACCAGATAAGTACTCGCCCACCTATAATTGAATGCCTTTCTTAGCTTTTGCTTTAGAATACAGATACGCACACACTCCTCTTTAAACTTTAACTTATAAAACAATCCATTGACAAACAATTATTGGTTACAGATATCATAACTCAAAATTTTTATCCAATTTCTTGTTTCTCAAAAACAGGTATCACTTTGGACTCTCCGTCGAGACCAGCTGGTCAGCAACAACGAGATCTAGTAACAGATTACAATAATTTTTCGTCATCATATATATATATCTTCCACGACATACGCATGGGTGTCTTAAGCACCGCGAGCCCGTGCATCGCCTGGTCAGAACCCTCCAGGATCCTCCTTAGGTGTCCTGGCACTTCACTCAGGGACCGCTATGTCGGCCCTCGCCCATCGTACTAAAAGCACACCGTTTTTCACCATACCAAGGCTGGTCAAGACCTGGGCAGGTTTTTGCCGTGTGAGCCGTCCTTTGAACACTCCCCGCCAGCTGTTACAACCGAACTTCCCTTACAAAAACACGTATACCAAATGCTCCCTCCAGCATTCTACCGTAAGACAGTCCTTTAAGAAAACAGGGTTTCTATGCAAGTTTTCAGTTTTGAGTTTCTTTTGAATACAATGAGTATATCTTAAATCCATATCCCAAGACTTTCTGATCGTAGGTCTGAATTCCAAACAGAATTCCTTGAATTCTGTAACCTTGATCCTAAATCAAAGGGTCTCAACTTAGTTTCAGATTCGGTGGGTGATTTGAGTGAATTTTTATGAACTAGTCACATCGTCTTTTCTTGAAACTGACGAAGGAGTTATGTCTTGGTCATAGTCTGATTCAGGGTTTGAGTCTGGAAAGGTTCTCCCTGAACTATCTTTCTCGAAGGGTAATATTTCAATTACTACTTTACTGAATTTCATTCATTGAGTATTTGCTTAACTGAATTCAAAACTAATTCACGAATTCCTATGAGGAATGAATTAATCATTTATCTAAAATTTCGAATTCGATAGTTTTTCTGAATTTTCTCATTACCATCCTAAAGAATATGAAACGGTAGAATTTTCTCTCACAGAGTATTTACTTATTCATTTACCAAAATTCATGGGATTTAAACATAGGATTAAAGAGAACTCTTATTTTGATATAAAAATTCTGTATGCATCTGTTTATGCATAAAATCAAACTTCTATGGAAATAATACTTTTATATAAAAGAAAATCCTTTTATGCATCTATTTATGCATAAAAATCAATTTTGATAAAAGTAACACTTTTATAATAAAAAAATTCTTTTATGAATCTATTTATGCATAAAAATCAATTTTGATGAAAGTAACACTTTTATAATAAAAAAATTCTTTTATGCATCTATTTATGCATAAAAATCAATTTTGATAAAAGTAACACTTTTATTATAAAAAAATTCTTTAAGTCCTTTGCCAAGTATCCAATGGCTCGTTCATTCCTCGAATGAATCTAGCCATGAGCTGCTCTTCATCCAAAAGTGGAGAATATTTGAGGAGAAGGGCAAATGCCTGATGGTACTCTTCAATTGTCCGGCTACCCTGCTTCAATTCCAAGAAATCATTCATTTTGGTTTCCAGGAAGCCCGGAGGACAGAACCTTTTCCTAAGGTATGCTTTAAGATCTGACCAGGTCTGGGTATTTTGGTCAAGACGGTTTGTCTCGCAATGGTTCCTCCATGTGACCCCGACCGTTTCCACAATTTTTCATCTCGCGAGAGCCATCTTGCTCCTCTCATTGTAACCGGTTACATCAAAGTACTCTTCCATGGCCTCAATCCATTTTTCTACTGTTTCTCCTAGCTGTTCCCCTTCACCCTTAAATGGACCAGGTTGGGATCGGTGCAGGGCTTTACGGACGTCCGGATCTAACTCTTCATCATCGGTAAGAGGATCCGGTTGCCTAGCACAGCCCGCGCGCCTCATGATTCTGACAAAACGAGATTTTTGTCAGCTTAACTTTGGCATCAGATTTATTATTGTTTTTATTTTTGAGATTTTTTTCTTAAACAATAATTATTCCATCATAATTCTTAAAAACAAGATTCACTCTGATAATTTTATTAACCAAAATTCACAACCATGAAAACAATTTGGAATCTTTTGCAAAACGTCATTTATTATCAAAAGTTTATGATATATACATAGAGCATCTCGGCTCCAAAAGTCATTGCCTCAATCTCGTACGCATAAAAAGGCGATACTGTGATGGAGACATGCTATAATATACACGATCCATCAGTGTGATAAGGGTGCTGTAATTCTACTTCTAGGAATAAAGCGACTTAGAAGTCTAAAAATTCGGCAAGAATTTCTAAAATTTCGGGGGAATGATTAAAGAGTTGAACATAATGAACAACTCCTAGCCTTATCAAGATCATGGCTAGGGAGATATTCTGCTTAAGTCTTTGAAGCTGATTGGTATTGACATTAATACATCGCCCTCCAGAGAACCACATGTGCTGACGTCGCTCTACAGGATCAGGGAAGTATAGATCCTCAAAGTGAAGAGCGAGCCTCACTCTGCTTTCTCGGGTTGTAGCAGAGTTGATAAGATGATCGAAGGCAAAGGTGATCATATCCTGACTCTGGGAAAGTCTAGGAATGCTAGACAGATTTGGGGTATCCATCTAAAAATCCAATTCAATTTATGAGTTTTCAATTTAAGAATTCATTTCAAACATAATCATAGCAAGTGAAAACATTTTTTTCCCAGCTTTACTTTAAAAAAATTTAAGCAATTTCTGCTGCTGTTTCATAAGTTTACAACAGAGCTCTGATACCAGCTGTGAGATCCCGCTGCCCCTCTGCGCACCGGATTCCTAGTTGGTAGCAGCGGAAGTAGCTTCCTCTTGTGCGGGGTAGGGTTTTCCCACTCGGGGCCTCGCCCTCGAATGTCCGAGAATGAGACTAAACTGGTGGTCATTCCAAAACCAAAACCGAGAAATTTTCCCTTGCCCGAAAAACGGGGACGATTTCACCTTTTTGAATTTCTTAACGAATTTTCTAACGGGGTCAAGAGACTAAACTAACCTTCATCTGATTAAACCAGATAGAAGGAAAACTATTACACACTTAACTTGAAGAAATCAACGCTTTTTTCCTAATTGAATCAAGCACAGCCGTTGATCTATTCATTTGATAAGTCTTCAGGTTTTTATTTAACTACTCGAGTTCTAAGGGTATTCCTATTAATCAATTTTATTATTAAAACTCTACTGATTCCAGCCTAACCCCATCCGGCCCATGGGTTAGCCACCGCCCAACCACTGGAATTGGTAGAACTAGACAAGTACTCACCCACCCATAATTGAATGCCTTTCTTAACCTTTGCTTTAGAATATAGATACGCACACACTCCTCTTTAAAACTTTAACTTATAAAACAATCCATTGATAAAACAATTATTGGTTACAGATGTCATAACTCAAAATTTCCTTCCAATCCTTATTTCTAAACAAAAACAATATCACTCTGGACTCTCCGTTAAGACCAGCTAGTCAGCAACAACGAGATCCAGTAATAGATTACAATAAACATTGGTCCATCATACGATATCTTCCTCGATATACGCATGGGTGTCCTCGGCACCGCGAGCCCGTGCATCGCCTGGTCAGAACCCTCCAAGATCCTCCTTAGGTGTCCTGGGCAGACTTTGCCGTGTGAGCTGTTCTTTGAACACTCCCCGCCAGCTATTGCAACCGAACTTCCCTTAGAAAAACACATATACTAAATGGTCCCTCCAGCATTCTCGCGTAAGAGAGTCCTTTAAGAAAACATGGTTTCTATACAAGTTTTCAGTTTTGATGTTCTTTTGAATACAATGAGTATATCTTAAATCCGCGTCCCCAAAACTTCTTGATCGTAGGTGTGAATTCCAAAACAGAATTCCTCGAATTCTGTAACCTTGATCCTTGGATCAATTCAAAGGGTCTCAAACTAGTTTCACATTTGGTGGGAGATTTGAGTGATTTTTTCCTGAACTGATCACATCATCTTTCCTTGAAATTGGCGAAAGAGTTTGGTCCATGTCATAGTCTGATTCAGGTTTCGAGTTTGATAAGGTTCTTCCTGAACTATCATTCTCAAAAAAGGGAGTGATATTTCAATTACTATTTTATTGAATTTCATTTATTGAATATTCACTTAACTGATTTCTAAATTAATCAACAAATTCTGATGAGGAATAAATTAATCATTTATTTGAGTTTTCGACTTCGATAGAATTTCTGAATTTTCTCATTACAATCTAAGTGAATAAAAATGATAAAAATTTCTAAATTAATCAACGAATTCTGATGAGGAATAAATTAATCATCTATCTAAATTTTTGACTTCGATAGAATTTCTGAATTTTCTCATTACAATCCAAGTGAATAAAAATGATAAAAATTTCTCTCTTAGAGTATTTACTTATTTATTTATCAAATACTCGTAGAAATTAAACATAGACTTAAAGAGAACTCTAATTTTGATATAAAAATTCATTATGCATCATTTATGCATAAAATCCAACTTCAATGGAAATAACACTATTATATAAAAGAAATCCTTTTATGCATAAAATCAAATTAATAAGAATAACACTTTTAATTAAAAAAATTCTTTTATGCATCTTTCCATGCAAAGATATCTAAAAATTGAGTTATCTCTCTCTAGAATATTTTCTCTCTCTAGGCCAAAATAGGTAGAAACAAGATCTTTTATTATTCTGAAAAGGGGATTGATTGAAGATACTAGACATCTTGAGGGGTTGGGGAGGAATCTTACATTCTCCCCCCCACTTGAGAAATGCGAGATGTCCTGATCTCGCAAACTGGGGGTAATCCCGCATCAGTTCAGCTTCTTTCTCCCAGGTGGCGTCTTCAGAAGGATAGAACTTCCATTTGACTAAGAATTCTCTCAGAATCCTATTCCTGAGAACCTTCTCTTGAACATCAAGAATTTCTTTAGGTTGGAGTTCCATCAGCCCTTGGGTTGAAGAAGTTAAGAGTTCACATTAAGCACATGATTTGGGGTCGGTACATACTTCTTAAGTAGGCTGACATGAAATACATTATGTACTTTGAGATGAGGAGGCAGAAGAAGCTCATAGGCTAAGTCACCTACTTTCTTTGTAATCAGATATGGCCCACAATATTTGGGGGATAACTTCTTGTACTTCCCAAGAGATAGAGAACTTCTTTTTGGGCGTACTTGAATGAAGACCATATCTGCTTCTTCGAATTTTCTGTCTGACCTCTTTTTATCTGCATACTGCTTCTGTCTATCATGGGTAGCTCTTAAATCTTTGTGGATTACCTGCATCTGCTGCTCCATGTCGTCAAGCATCTGTCTGGACATTTTGACCCTAATCAATGGGTCGGACCAAGTTAATGGTGTTAGGCAGTCTTATCCATACAGAGCTTTGAAAGGGCTCATCCCGATGCTTCAGTGATAAGAGGCATTGTAGGCAAACTCGACTAGGTGCAAATAGCTTAGCCACTTTTTGGGTTCCCTGCCACACAGCATGACCGAAGTATATCTTCGATTACTTGGTTCACCCTTTCTGTTTGACCATCGGTCTTCTCGGGGTGGTAAGCTGTGCTGAGATCCAAGAAAGTTCCTACTGCTTCAAAAAATGCAGTCCAGAATCTTGACGTGAACTTGGGATCTTGATCACTTACTATTCTCCTGAGTAGGCCATGCAATTTGAAGATTTCCTTGAGGAACAATCTGGCCACATCCACTCCAGTGTAGGTTTCTTTTACTCAAATCAGATGGGCAACTTTGGTTAGTCTATCAACTACCACAAAGATGGAGTTGTAACCTGATTGCATACTGATACATTCCCACTTCATCTGGGGGATGTCTAATGGATGTAACTTCCCAGGCATTTTTACTCTTTCTGCTTTGACTTTTTGACAATTCAGGCATTGACGTACATGATTAAGTACATCCCTATTTAGTCCAGGCCAAAAGAAGCTTTTCTTCACAGACATGTAGGTCTTGATGAAACCTGGATGTCCTGTAATAAGGCTGTAATGGGCTTCATTCAGAATTTGACCTTTAGTTCCCTCATCATTGTTGGGAATGCATAGCCTGCTATTATAATACAAAATTCCATCATCCAGGCTATACCCTTGAACTTGATTCATCTCCTGAGAAGTTTTTCTTTCCTGCATAAGTAGGGTAGCAGTAGGGCCAAAGAATCTATCCTGCATGATCTTCTCTCTTGCTTCATTAATCAATGGATTTGACACCACTGTGATTGCAAGCAAGGAAGCTTTTCTGCTGAGGGCATCTGCCACCACATTTTCTTTGCCTAGGCGATACTTGATTTCAAAATCAAATTCCTGCAGGGTCTGCATCCACCTTCTTTGGCGCATGTTGAGATCCTTCTGAGTGAAGATCCACTTTAAGCTCTGATGATCTGTCATCAAAGTGAATCTTTGACCCAGTAGGTAATGTCTCTACAACTTCAGTGCATAGACTACCGAAAGTAGCTCCAGGTGGTGGGGGACAGCATAATTTCTCTCATGCGTTCTGAGTTTTTGGGATTCAAAGGCCACTGCATGACCTTCCTGCATGAGTGCACCTCCCAGGGCAAAACTAATGGCATCAGTTACTACCTCAAAGGGTAGAGAGAAATCTGGCAATTTCAGAACGGGATTGGTTACCAAGGCAGTTATCAAAAATGCTTTGACACCTGGGAAGCTCCAAGTCATGGACAGCATAATTTCTCTCATGCGTTCTGAGTTTTCGGGATTCATAGGCCACTGCATGACCTTCCTGCATGAGGGCACCTCCCACTAATGGCATCAGTTACTACCTCAAAGGGTAGAGAGAAATCTAGCAATTTCAGAACGGGATTGGTTACCCAGGCGGTCTTCAGCTTATCAAAAGTGCTCTCTGACACCTGGCAGACCATTGAAACGGAATATTCTTCTTGAGAAGATTAGTCAAGGGGGAAGCTATGAGAGCATACTTAGGTATAAAAATTCTATACCAACCAGTTAGTCCCAAGAATCCTCTGACTTCTTTCACTGTCTTTGGTTCAGGCCAATCTATAACTGCTTGGACTTTTGCGAAATCTAGAGAAATCCCGTCTTTGGATACCAGAAAGCCCAAGTATTCAACATGGTACAGAGAAAGTGCATTTGCTCTTTTTAGCAAAGAGTTGGTGCTTCCTTAGAATCTTAAGAACTTTTTGAACGTGAGCTTCATGGTCAACTGTATTCTTTGAGTAAATCAGAATATCATCAAAGAAAACAAGAACAAAATCATCCAAGTATTCTCTGAGAATGTCCTGCATTAGGCGATTGAATGTAGCTGGGACATTTGTCAAACTAAACGGCATGACTGTAAATTCATAGTGCCCATAATAACGAGTATTGATGGCTGTCTTTGGGGGATATCTTGCTCATTAATCCTGATCTGATAATACCCTGATTTAAGATCTATCTTTGTGAAGATCTGGGCTCCACTTAGCCTGCTGTCCAAAAGCTCATCAATTCTGGGGATAGGATACTTATTCTTTACTGTCAGCTGATTGAGACCTTTGTAATCCACATAGAGTCTTAGCGTTCCATCTTTCTTTTTCTGAAAGAGAACTAGCACTCCCTAAAGTGAAACACTGGGTCTTACTGACCCGTGTTCTAACAGCTGCCTAAGATGTTCCTTGAGTTTAATGGCTTCAGGGACTGGCATCCTGTACGTGCACTTGGCTACTGGAGTGGCTGAGCTCTGGGGGTCAATTCTATCACATGATCTACTTCTCGAATTGGAGGCATCTGTGTTAACTCTACTGGGAATAAATCATCGTATTCACTTAACTATTCTAGTTCTTTAGCCTTTAACTTAGTGTCTACTGGATTCATTTTGATAATGTAAATGAGCTGCTTCTTTCTAAGTCCTTTCAGTAACTTAGAAGCTTTTACTAATTGCAGACTTGGGGATCTTGAAATTCTGGTTCCTTAAACTTTATTTTCGTGAAGGTCACGGAAGGAAATGGCTCCATTATGATAGTGAATGTCAGCTTGATTTTTGTGGAGCCAATCCATCTCCAAGGATCTCGTCGAAAACTCCCAAAGGTAGGACTCTGAACTGATAGTCAGTTGTTATATTCCCATCTAGATTGAACTAAATACGATCTGTCTCATGGGTGAGTGAAAAGGATCTTCCCACTTGCCAATTCAACTTGCAAAAGGTTTTCCTGATTTCTGTTCTAAGACTAGCTTACGCAAGCATCCAGGGGAAATAAATGAATGAGTACTGCCTAAATCAATCAAAAGTTTGAATGACTTACCCTTATACTCAGCTGGAGTATGGATGACTGAGAATGGACAGTTTGGCCCTTGGTTTTCAATTGCGGCATAAATCTAGCCTCTTTTCTCTTCCACTACTTCTGCTATTGTAACCGCTCTGGTTGCTGCAGACTGGGGCGAAACTCTTTCTATTTGGTTACCCCATTTTTGGGAGGGAGTTTTGATATTACTCTGTACAGAGGCAAATGGCTGACCTGGATTCCTCCTGGGACTGCCCTGATTTTGATGAGACAGACCTGATAGGAAGGGGATGGTCTCTGCATTCTAGGTCCTTGACTTTCCTACCCTCTTGACTAATAGGAAGGGGCTGGTCTCTGCATTCTAGGTCCTTGACTTCCCTACCCTCTTGACATGGCAGGAGCCGGGTAGTCTTTAAGCTGGTGACCGAAACCCTAACATCCAAAACATCTGTTCTCCGAGACTGACCTGGATTCCTCCTGGGACTGCCCTGATTTTGATGAGACAGACCTGATAGGAAGGGGATGGTCTCTGCATTCTAGGTCCTTGACTTCCCTACCCTCTTGACTGATAGGAAGGGGCTGGTCTCTGCATTCTAGGTCCTTGACTTCCCTACCCTCTTGACATGGCAGGAGCCGGGTAGTCTTTAAGCTGGTGACCGAAACCCTAACATCCAAAACATCTGTTCTCACTTCTAAGCTCCTTTGTCTTTGAGTCCTTGAAAAAGGTGGGGCTCCTGAGAAAGTGTTCTGAGGGAAGGGTCTTCCTTCACTTCTGAATCTGCCAGCATCTTGATTCTAATTTGGGCCTTGCTGCCTCTTTGGGGGTGGAAAGTTTGAAGCACTCCCCGAGGTTTGGAATCTTTTAAAGCTTGAGGGCGCAGGCCTTGGCGGGACCTTGACAACAAATGCCTTGGCAAAGTCCTTTGCCATTCTGACAGCTTCCACCATTGAGACAGGTTTGGCATTTTTCACTAAAGTATCCAATGGCTCGTTCATTCCTCGAATGAATCTAGCCATCAGCTGCTCTTCATCCAAAAGTGGAGAATATTTGAGGAGAAGGACAAATGCCTGATGGTACTCTTCAATTGTGTAAGATTCCTCCCCAGCCCCTCAAGATGTCTAGTTTCTTCCTCTGTAATCAATCCCCTTTTCAGAATAATAAAAGATCTTGTTTCTACCTGTTTTGGCCTAGAGAGAGAAAAAGTTCTAGAGAGAGATATCTCAGTTTTTAGATATCTTTGGATGGAAAAATATCCTTTCTTATTAAACTAAATTTCCCTGAAATAGAAATTCAGAAAGATCTTTCCAATGTGCAATTGGAATTAATTGAAAATAGGTAAAAAGGACCTTATCTCGTGAGGGTCTAGATTTTCTGAAAGCTTTGGATTAAGGTTCCTATAGACCAATAAGATTAATCCAAATGTAGGGGAGGAGATAAATTGAAGAATAAAAGAAAATCCCCCAAAAATAAGTAAATACTCACATAAGATGAAGAGTTGACTAAGGACAAGGTTTATTAGTTAAAAAAGAAGAGATATTTAGAGGAAATGATGCATTTTTGACACCTCAGTGTGGGGAATTCCCCTCATGAAGGAGGCTCCTATTTCACATGTGTGGATGAGTTTTAAACTCACAAATAAGGAGATATTTTTATCTCTCCTCTCTCTTGTTTCAACCAGATCCAAAAAGTAAGCTAAACTGACCTAAAAATGGTCAAAAAGTGACTAAACTGATCTGGAAAATTCTAGAATCAGTTTGCTTGGCTAGAGGCTCACTTTTTCCTATAAATAGAAGCCTCCCCCTTTGTAAAAGCTTAATGGTGTTTATGCACTCTTACTCTGCTTCTGTCCTGAGCCATTTAACATTGAATTTCTTGATAATTCAAAATTTTTTTTGGCCTAATCCTCTCCAAGTGAATTTGGTGGCCCTTCTTGCTGCAAACAAGAGTAGAACCTTCAATCCCTCAAGCCAAAGGAAAGCTTACAAGCTCCATGTAAGCTTAATTCTTACTTATTGAGAATTTTTAAATCTATAGTTTTCTCAAATTTTATACTTTGTAAATGTTGGATTAAAATCTGATGCTATGCCTTGATGGAAAGGCCACCCCCTTCTCTTATTTACAATTCAGCCCTTCTCAATCCTAGAAAGTTTAATTAAAAGATTGATTAAACTCTTTTCATTGTTTACTTTCTTGATTTTTGGAAAATGGAGTAGATTAGAGATATTAGAATTCAAATTGGATTAATTCAAGTCATAAATTGAATGATAAAATTAAAAAATGGTCAGCCATACAAAGGAGGTTATGGTAAAATTTTCTTAAATTTTGTGGAACTAAAGTTCATTAGGTTATTCTAAAAGAGTAATTCCCTCCATTTGTGCATTCTAAAAGATTTATTTTTATATCAAAAGTTCTATTTTCATTAAAATTGAATTTATGCATAGGAAGATGCATAAAAGATTTATTTTTATTTCAAAAGTGTCATTCTCATGAAAATTGAATTTATGCACAGGATGATGCATAAAAGAATTATTTTTATTTCAAAAGTGTCATTCTCATTAAAATTGAATTTATGCACAGGAAGATGCATAAAAGAATTATTTTTATTTCAAAAGTGTCATTCTCATTAAAATTGAATTTATGCATAGGAAGATGCATAAAAGATTTATTTTTATTTCAAAAGTGTCATTCTCATTAAAATTGAATTTATGCGTAGAAAGATGCATAAAAGTTTTTTTTTAATTTCAAAAGAGTTATTCTCATTAAAATTGAATTTATGCATAAGAAGATGCATAAAGGATTTAATTTTAAAAGTGTTATTTTCTTTAAAATTGAATTATGCATAAATAGATGTGTAAAGAATCTTTATATCAAAAATTAGAATCCTCTTAAATTCTATGTTTAAATTCTGTGAATAGAAGTGATGAGAATATGAGGCGAACAGATGTGATGAGATAAGATGTGAATCAGATGATGATTGAATGGATGGATGTGATGTGAATAGAGATGATGATAATGTGATGTGAATTAGATAGATGCGAATGGATGGATGGATGTGATGTGAATAGAAGTGATGAGAAAATGAGGTCAATAGATGTGATGGGAATTAGATAGATGAGAAAAATGGATGGATGGATGTGGAGTGAATAGAGGTGATGAGAATATGAGGTGAATAGATGTGATGAGATAAGATGTGAATCAAATAGATGATGATTGGATGGATGGATGTGATGTGAATTAGATAGATGTGAATGAATGGATGGATGGGTGTGATGTGAATAGAGGTGATGAGATGAGAGGTGAATAGATGTGATGAGATGTGAATAGAGGTGAATGAGATGAGAGGTGAATAGAGGTGATGAGATGAGAGGTGAATAGATGTGATGAGATGTGAATAGAGGTGATGAGATGTGAGGTGAATAGATGTGAGATGTGATGTGAATCAGATAGATGGGAATGAATGAATGGATGGATGTGATGTGAATAGAGATGATGAGAATGTGAGGTGAATAGATGTGATGAGATGTGATGTGAGAATAGAGGTGATGAGATGTGAGGTGAATAGATGTGATATGTGATGTGAATCAGATAGATAGGAATGAATGAATGGATGGATGTGATGTGAATAGAGATGATGAGAATGTGAGGTGAACAGATGTGATGTGATGTGAATCAGATAGATGTGAATCATATAGATGGGAATGAATGGATGGATGAATGTGATGTGAATAGAGGTGATGAGATGTGAGGTGAATAGATGTGATGAGATTTGATGTGAATGAATGGATGAGATGTGATGTGATGTAAAGAGATGAGATGTGACATGAATATATGTGGATGTGAAGTGATAGATATGAATGTATGGATAGATGTGAGTAGTCGTACATGTGAATGATTGGATGGATGTGGATGAATGAGATGAGATGTGTATGAATGAGATATGATGTGGATAGTAGTGATGTGATATAATGGTGATGAGAATGAATGTGATGGATATGAATGAAAGTGAATGTGATGGATATGAATGAATGAGATGTGATGTGAGTGAATGTGATGTGGTCTGAATGGACGAGATGTGAGTGAATGTGATGTGGTCTGAATGGATGAGATGCGAATGAATGTGATGTGATGAGATGTGGATATGGGTAGATGTGAGTGGATGAGATCTGATGAGGATAAATTAAGGAAAGATGTGATGAGATGAAAATGATGTGATTGGATGAGAATAGGAATACTTATGAAATGGTTGTGGAATTAATTAATGTGGTTTGATGTGGAGCAATGTGGAAAGACGAGAGTTCGTTATAGAAACTGTATTTTTGAATTGTTTTTAAATGACTGTTTTATGTCAAGAATGCTAGAAAAGCATTTTGACCATCTTGTGAATGAGGTCGTGGGGTGGAGACCTAATCTGATAAAGTTGCAACCACTGACGAAGAGTCATTAAAGGACGTCTTGTGTAGCAAGGTTGGCCGAGGTCTTGACCAGCCTCGGTTCGATTAAAATGGTGAGCTTCCGGTACGGTGGATGAGGGACCAAGGAAGCGGCCTATGAGTGAAGCACTAGGTCGAAGGATCCTAGAGGGTACTGCCCATACGGTGCTCGGGCTTTGGGTCACTGACGATACCCACAAGTGCATCATGAAAGATATTGGAACAAGGAGTAAGAGTTGTTTTCTGAATTCGAGCATGGATCTGGTTGATTGACCTTGCTGGTCCTCAACGGTCCATGGTTCTTTTATATGGATTTGTTGGTTGATCTTGCTTATCTTCAACGAAGATTCCATTTTGATATGTGAATATTGCCGAGTACTATGAGCTAGGAACCATCGAAAAGACCCGTGAGTGGACAGGTGGTGAGCATTTTGGTTACCAATGATGCCATAGGTACACTCAGGAAGGAATGATTGGAAATTAGAATTCAATTGGAAATTTTTGGAGGATTATGATCAGTGACTATGATTTCATTAAATGATTGTTTTAAAGACAGCTGAATCTGTGAAAAAGGCAATTTCATATTGGTGGGTGTGTAAGTGGTGTGACTAGTTTTAATGAATATCCGGCTAGGGGGCCTTGGAACTCTTTTCCCTGGTACCTGGGACAAAACCTAACCAAATTCCTAATTGGATCCCATCACTACAGTGGTTGGGCGGTTGGCTAACCCATGGGATTGAATGGGGTTAGGCTGGTGGATCCCTAAATTTAGACTCATTTCTGTTATGGTACGCTAGATGAAGTAAAGCCTGGATAAAAATTATTCAATGGAAAAGAATCAACGGCTGTGCCTCTCAATGAGGAAAAAAGCGTTAGTCTCTATGATCCAAGTGCAATCTTTCCCTGATCTGACTATGGGACTTACGAGTTTGGTTAGATTAGTTTAGTTAGTTAAGGCTTTTGACTATGTTAGAGAAAAATTTATCCTAGAGGAATCGCTCGAGCTTTCCGGGCAAGGGAAGTTTTTTCCGGGTTCGGTTTTGGAAGAGTCGATGGATTAGTCTCTTGTCTGGATATCCATGGGCGAGGCCCCGAGTGTGGGACCCTGCCTCATGCAAGAAGTGCTACTTCCGCTGCTAGCACCCTCAATTTGTTGCGTGGTGGGGACAGGGATCTTACAGCAGCTAGTATCAGAGCAAAATTGGCTAAAGTGGATCCACTGAGAAGCCAAAAATGTCAAAAATTGATGAAGTAGCAGTAAAAGGTTAAAATTGTGTAATAAATTCATACAAACTGTTATTCAGACTGAAATTCATAAATTGTTAATTGGGTCTTCAGATGGAAGTACCGTAATTATATGGAATCCCTGACTTGCTTGAGGCCTAGACATGATGGTATTTACCTTATAATTCCAAGGACCATGACTATCGGTATATACCGAGGGTATAACTGCAGCTCTTTACTGGCAGTATATACGAGTAAATCTAAGATCTTAAAATTATAAGCAAAAATGCTATCCAGATGATGAATTTGAATGTGGTTGATATGATGAATTTGAATGTGGTTGATATGATTTTAAAATTCTGGTTGAGAACTGATGAATTGATTTGGATTCTGATTGAAAAATGATGATTCATGAATTTTGGTTAAGCTGAACAAAACACAAATGAGGATGAATGGGACGAGTCCCTGTGATGATGTTCATAATTGGAATGATGATAATGACTTCAACAAATCACTATGAGATTAGTGGATTGTGCTGAGACTTAACAAGAATTTTAGTATTGATAGGAGCATGGATCGAGGTTGTCGTGGTAGAAATGATAACCCCCAACTCGACGAGGAAGAGCTCGACTTGGATGTTCGTAAAACTCTTCATAGATTGCAGCCTGGACCTTTCAAGGGTGAAGGGGAAAACTTGGGTGAGACTGTGGAAAAGTGGATCGAAGCAATGGAAGAGTACTTCGATGTCACCGGGTATAATGAGAAGAGCACAATGGCTCTTGCAAGACTGAAGATAGTAGAAACAACCAGAGTGGCATGGAGAAACCACTACGAGACAAACCGTCTGGATCGGAATACCCAGACATGGAATGATCTCAAAAATTACCTAAGGACGAGGTTCTGTCCTCCCGGCTTTTTGAAAACAAATATGAACAAATTCTTAGAGTTAACCCAGGGGAGCAGAACTATTGAATTATATCACCAAGCGTTTGCTCTCCTCCTCAAATTCTCGCCACTGTTGGATGAAGAACAGCTGATGGCTAGGTTCATTCAGGGACTGAACAAACCTTTGAATATCTTGGTGAAGAATGCCAAGCCAGTTTCCATGGCTGAAGCAGTGCGGATGGCGAAGGATTTCACCAAAGCCTTTGATGTCAAAGTCTCGCCAAAGCCAGCATCATCACCTTTCAAAAGGTTTTTAATTCTAGAAGGTGATTCCAACCTTCCACCGCCTAAAAGATATCAGGGTCAACAAGCCCAAGACATGGGAAGTTCCAGAATGGAAGAAATGTCCTTTTCCCAAAACTCAATCCCCTGGAATTCAACTTCAGAAGTTCCACCCTTGAACAAGGGAGTGAAATGCTATAACCGTCAAGGATTTGGACATCACAGTATGGATTGCCCAACACCATTTGGATCAAGGTTTTCAGGGCAGGGAAATCAGGGATCAAGATTCCAAACTCCAGCTCCTTCCTTCCAGAGAAATCAGGTATCTTTTCGCCAAAATCAAGAAAATCCCAGAGAGGTAGACCCTCTTACCAACAATCCAAAGTAATGCAAGACCTCCGCCTCAGAAATAGGGGAAGGCAAAGAGAGATATTTCCAAATCGGCCATCCACTTCCAAGGCAGTAACAAACGCTGGAAGTAATTGAAGAAGAAGAAGAAGATGAAAGAGATCATACTCCACCTGCGAGATGAGGACATCTCCCATTTTTCAAGTGGGAGAGAATGTAAGATTCCTCCCTAGCCCCTCAAGATGTCCAGTTTTCTTCCCTTGTAATCAATCCCTCTTTTTAGAATAATAAAAGATCTTGTTTCTACATGTTTTGGCCTAGAGAGAGAAAATGTTCTAGAGAGAGATAACTCAGTTTTTAGATATCTTTGGATGGAAAAATATCCTTTCTTATTAAACTAAATTTTCCTGAAATAGAAATTCAAAAATAACTTTTCAATGTGCAATTTGAATTAATTAAAAATAGGAAAAAAGGACCTTAATATCCTGAGGGTCCAAATTTTCTGAAAATTTTGGATTAAGGTTCCTATGGACCAATAAGATTAATCCAAATGTAGGGGAGGAGATAAATTGAAGAATAAAAGAAAATTCACCCAAAAATGAGTAAATACTCACATAAGATGCAGAGTTGACTAAGGACAAGGTTTATTAGTTAAAAAAGAAGAGATATTTAGAGGAAATGATGCATTTTTGACACCTCAGTGTGGGGAATTCCCCTCATGAAGGAGGCGCCTATTTCACATGTGTGGATGAGTTTTAAACTCACAAATAATGAGATATTTTTATCTCTCCTCTCTTCTGTTTCAACTAGATATTTTTATCTCTCCTCTCTCCTGTTTCAACTAGATCCAAAAAGTAAGCTAAACTGACCTAAAAATGTCAAAAAGTGACCAAACTGATCTAGAAAAATCTAGAATCAGTTTGCTTGGTTAGAGGCTCACTCTTTCCTATAAATAGAAGCCTCCCCCTTTGTAAAAGCTTAATGTTGTTTATGCACTGTTACTTTACTTCTGTCCTGAGCCATTTAACATTGAATTTCTTGATAATTCAATTGTTTTTTGGCCTAATCCTCTCCAAGTGAATTTGGTGGCTACTGCAAATAAGAGTAGAACCTTCAATCCCTCAAGCCAAAGGAAAGCTTACAAGCTCTATGTAAGCTTAATTCTTACTTATTGTGAATTTTTAAATCTATGGTTTTCTCAAATTTTATACTTTGTAAATGTTGGATTAAAATCTGATGCTATGCCTTGATGGAAAGGCCACCCCCTTCTCTTCTTTACAATTCAGCCCTTCTCAATCCTAGAAAGTTTAATTAAAAGATTGATTAAACTCTTTTCATTGTTTATTCTCTTGATTTTTGGAAAATGGAGTAGATTAGAGATATTAGAATTCAAATTGGATTAATTCAAGTCATAAATTGAATGATAAAATTGAGAAATGGTCAGCCATACAAAGGAGGTTATGGTAAAATTTTCTTAAATTTTGTAGAACTAAAGTTTATCATTAGATTATTCTAAAAGAGTAATTCCCTCCGTTTGTGCATTCTAAAAGATTTATTTTTATATCAAAAGTTCTATTTTCATTAAAATTGAATTTATGCATAGAAAGATGCATAAAAGATTTATTTTTATTTCAAAAGTGTCATTCTCATTAAAATTGAATTTATGCATAGGAAGATGCATAAAAGAATTATTTTTATTTCAAAAGTGTCATTCTCAATAAAATTGAATCTATGCATAGGAAGATGCATAAAAGATTTATTTTTATTTCAAAAGTGTCATTCTCATTAAAATTGAATCTATGCATAGGAAGATGCATAAACGATTTATTTTTATTTCAAAAGTGTCATTCTCAATAAAATTAAATTTATGCATAGAAAGATACATAAAAGATTTATTTTTATTTCAAAAGAGTTATTCTCATTAAAATTGAATTTATGCATAAGAAGATGCATAAAAGATTTTTTTTATTTCAAAAGAATTATTCTCATTAAAATTGAATTTATGCACATAAGAAGATGCATAAAGGATTTAATTTTATTTCAAAAGTGTTATTTTCCTTAAAATTGAATTATGCATAAATAGATGCGTAAAGAATCTTTATATAAAAAATTAGAATCCTCTTAAATTCTATGTTTAAATTCTGTGAATAGAAGTGATGAGAATATGAGGAGAATAGATGTGATGAGATAAGATGTGAATCAGATGATGATTGAATGGATGGATGTGATGTGAATAGAGATGATGAGAATGTGATGTGAATTAGATAGATGTGAATGGATGGATGGATGTGATGTGAATAGAAGTGATAAGAAAATGAGGTGAATAGATGTGATGAGATAAGATGTGAATCAGATAGATAATGATTGGATGGATGGATGTGATGTGAATTAGATAGATATGAATGAATGGATGGATGGGTGTGATGTGAATAGAGGTGATGAGATGAGAGGTAAATAGATGTGATGAGATGTGATGTGATGGAATAGAGGTGTTGAGATGTGAGGTGATTAGATGTGAGATATGATGTGAATCAGATAGATGGGAATGAATGAATGGATGGATGTGATGTGAATAGAGATGATAAGAATGTGAGGTGAATAGATGTGATGAGATGTGATGTGAATAGAGGTGATGAGATGTGAGGTAAATAGATATGAGATGTGATGTGAATCAGATAGATGGGAATGAATGAATGGATGGATGTGATGTGAATAGAGATGATGAGAATGTGAGGTGAATAGATGTGATGAGAATGTGAGGTGAATAGATGTGATGAGATGTGTTGTGAATCAGATAGATGGGAATGAATGGATGGATAGATGTGATGTGAATAGAGGTGATGATATGTGAGGTGAATAGATGTGATGTGAATCAGATAAATGTGAATGAATGGATGAGATGTGATGTGATGTAAAGAGATGAGATGTGACATGAATATATGTGGATGTGAAGTGATAGATATGAATGTATGGATAGATGATGCGAGTAGTCGTACATGTGAACGATTGGATGGATGGATGTGGATGAATGAGATGAGATGAGTATGAATGAGATATGATGTGGATAGAAGTGATGTGATATAATGGTGGTGATGAGAATGAATGTGATGGTGGATATGAATGAAAGTGAATGTGATGAATATGAATGAATGAGATGTGATGTGAGTGAATGTGATGTGGTCTGAATGGATGAGATGTGTGAATATGAATGTGATGAATATGAATGAATGAGATGTGATGTGAGTGAATGTGATGTGGTCTGAATGGATGAGATGTGAGTGAATGTGATGTGGTCTGAATGGATGAGATGAGAATGAATGTGATGTGATGAGATGTGGATATGGGTAGATGCGAGTGGATGAGATCTGATGAGGATAAATTGAGGAAATATGTGATGAGATGAAAATGATGTGATTGGATGAGAATAGGAATACTTATGAAATAGTTGTGGAATTATATAATGTGGTTTGATGTGGAGCAATGTGGATTATAGAAACTGTATTTTTGAACTATTTTTAAATGACTGTTTTATGTCAAGAATGCTAGAGAAGCATTTTGACCGTCTTCTGAATGAGGTCGTGGAGACCTAATCTGATAAAGTTGCAACAGCTGACGGTGGAGGACGTCTCGCGTAGCAAGGTCTCGACCGAGGTCTTGACCAGCCTCGGTTCGATTAAAATAGTGAGCTTCCGATACGGTGGATGAGGGACCAAGGAAGCCGCCTATGAGTGAAGCGCTAGGTCACCTGCGAAGGATCCTAGAGGGTGTTGACCATACGGTGCTCGGGCTCTGGGTCGCCGACGATACCCACACGTGCGTCATGGAAGATATTGGAATAAGGAGTAAGAGTTGTTTTCTGAATTCGAGCATGGATCTGATTGATTGACCTTGCTAGTCCTCAACGGATGAGTCCATGGTTCTTTTCTATGGATCTGTTGATTGATCTTGCTGATCTTCAGCGAAGATTCCATTTTGATATGTGAATATTACTGAGTACTATGAGCTAGGAACCATCGAAAAGACCCCTGAGTGGACAGGTTGTGAGCGTTCTGGTTGCCAATGATGCCATAGGTACACTGAGGAAGGAATGATTGGAAATTAGAATTCAATCAAAAAATTTTGGAGGATTATGATCAGTGACTATGATTTCATTAAATGATTGTTTTAAAGACATCTGAATCTGTGAAAAAGGCAATTTCACTAGTTTTAAGTTTGCATGAATATCTGGCTAGGGGGCTTGGGAAATCTTTTCCCTGGTACCCAGGACAAAACCTAACCAAATTCCTAATTGGATCCCATCACTACAGTGGTTGGGCGGTTGACTAACCCATGGGATTGGATGGGGTTAGGCTGAATTGATGGATCCCTAAATTGAGACTCATTTCTGTTATGGTACGCTAGATGAAGTAAATCCCGGACAAATTATTCTATGGAAAAGAATCAACGGCTATGCCTCTCAATGAGGAATAAAGCATTGGTATGATGGAATAATTATTGTCTAAGAAATAAATCTAAAAAAAAATCATAAATCTGATGCCAAAGTTAAGTTGACAAAAATCTCGTTTTGTCAGAATCATGAGGCGCGCGGCCCGTGCTAGGCAATCGGATCCTCTTACCGATGATGAAGAGTTAGATCCAGACGTCCATAAAGCCCTGCACCGATCCCAACCTAGTCCATTTAAGGGTGAAGGGGAACAGCTAGGAGAAACAATGAAAAAATGGATTGAGGCCATGGAAGAGTACTTTGATGTAACCGGTTACAATGAGAGGAGCAAGATGGCTCTCGCGAGATTCAGCCTTAACTATGGAACAATGTGGAAAGACGAGAGTTTGTTATAAAAATTGTATTTATGACTTGTTTTTAAATGATTGTTTTATGTCAAAAATGCTAAGAAAGCATTTTGACCATCTTGTGAATGAGGTCGTGGAGACCTATAAGTTACAAGAGCTCACGGAGAGTCAACGGAGGACGTCTCGCGTAGCAAGGTCGGCCGAGGTCTTGACGAGCCTCGGTTCGATTTAAATGGTGAGCTTCTAGTACGGTGGATGAGGAACTACCGGGTTTTAGAGATCCGTGAGACACGGTGCATTTAGAAGATTCCTCAAAAAGCTTCAATCACGCGAGAACTTCTATCATCTCACGAGTTTGGCGACCAAGTCTTTAGACCTCTGTGAGATAGGTTCTGAGGACAAAACCTATATCAGGTAGGGGGGAATGTTAATCCCATTTTGGATTAACAAATATGCTCCTCCATTTGAGGACATTAATAAGTGTCATGCAAAGGCACTATAAAAGTTGTACATTATGAGATATTGGCCACCCAAGGCCTTAGTTAGTAAGTTTTGGGCGCCCAAGTGTGAATAAGGGCCAATTGTATATAAGGCATTTTCTTATAATGAATGGATACAATCCCTCTTTGTGCTATGAGAGTTCTTGCTTTTGTCTTGAGAGAGAGATTGAGAGAGAGTACTCTAGCACATGTGCCTTCTCTATACTTGTATGCATGTGCCTTCTCTATACTTGTATGCTTGTATGCTTGTGTGGAGAAGTGAGAGAGAGTGATTGCCTTTGTGCTATGAGAGTTCTTGCTTTTGTCTTGAGAGAGAGATTGAGAGAGAGATTGAGAGAGAGTACTCTAGCACATGTGCCTTCTCTATACTTGTATGCTTGTATGCTTGTGTGGAGAAGTGAGAGAGAGTGATTGCCTTGTGTGGTGGTGTGAGGGACTCTACGGTGACAGCATGGAGGTGGAGCTTGGAGCTTCTGAAGTGAGCTTGGAGCTTGGAGCTTCTGAAGTGAGCTTAGAGACCTCAAGGGACACAGGCTCGAAGCATTGGTAAGTGCCCTCCGACAGTTGTGTTCTATTGCTTCTTCCAAAGGTGAATGCATTGAGTTGCTTCTTGGAGGTGTGGTAGCCCATAACATCCCATGATTAGCCATATATGAATGAAACTCCTTAGACATATAATCCTCCCTTGATTAGGAAATAAATTCTGACTAAACCCGTAAGTCCCATAGTCAGATCAGGGAAAGATTACACTTGGATTATGCATCTATTTATGCATAAAATAGTAATAACAAAAATAAAAAGAATTTCTTTTAGAATGCACAAATGGTGGGGATTATTCTTTTTGAATTACATAAAGATAAAACTTATTTTCACAAAATTTAAGAAAATTTCGCCATAACCTCCTTTGTATGGCTGACCATTTCTCAATTTTTACATTCTAAATTTACTTTAAAATTTATCCCAAGATGAAATAAAGCACTCTAATCTAATCAATTTTCACTTCTAAAGAGTAATCAATAGGAAAAGTTTAACTTAATTTATTTGTTTCTCATTTTTGGATAAAGAAAGGCTGAAATTCTTAATGAAGAGAAGGGGGAAGCCTTTTCATCAAGGCTTAACATCCATATTCACATCAAAAAGCAAAGAATTCAAAAAACCATAGATTAGAATTAAAAAAAAGTAGAATTATTAACTTACATGGAGTTTTGTGAGCTTTCCTTTGGCTTGAGGGATTGAGGGATCTACTCTTGTTTGGATCAAGAGAGGCCACCAATTCTTTGTAGAGGAATTAGTAAAAAACAAGTGAATTCAATGTTTTTGGCTCTAAGGAGGAGTAGAGTAACAGTGCATAAACACTATTAAGCTTTTACAAAGGGGGAGGCTTCTATTTATAGGAAAAAGTGAGCCTCTAACCAAGCAAACTGATTCTAGAGTTTTCCAGATCAGTTTGGTCAATTTTTGACCATTTTTGGTTCAATTCAGCTTACTTTTTGGAACTAGACTTGAATTAGGAGAGAGAAGAGATGAAATATCTCATTATTTGAGAGTTTAAAACTCCTCCACACATGTGAAATAGGTGCCTCCTTCATGAGGGGGAATCCCCACTCTGAGGTATTTCCTTTGGTCCTTAGTCCATTCTTCATCTTATGTGAGTATTTACTCATTTTTGGGGGGGGGGGGGGGGTTTCTTTATTTCTTTCATTTATCTCCTCCCTACATTTGGATTAATCTGATTGGCCCCTCAGAACCTTAATCTAAAATTTTCAAAAAATCTGGACCCTTAGGCTAAGGTCTTTTTAGTAGATTATAATTTATTTCTAATGCACCTTAGTTTTAAACTTCTGTTTTGAGGGAATTTATTTTAATAAGAAATGATATTTTTCCATCCAAAGATATCTAAAAACTGAGTTATCTCTCTCTAGAATATTTTCTCTCTCTAGACCAAAACAGATAGAAACAAGATCTTTTATTATTCTGAAAAGGGGATTGATTACAAGGGAAGATACTGGACATCTTGAGGGGCTAGGGAGGAATCTTACACTCCCCCACTTGAAAAACGCGAGATGTCCTCATCTCGCAAACTGGGGGTAATCTCGTATCAGTTCAGCTTTTTTCTCCCAGGTGGCATCTTCAAAAGGATAGAACTTCCATTTGACTAAGAATTCTCTCAGAATCCTGTTCCTGAGAACCTTCTCTCGAACATCAAGGATTTCTTTAGGTTGGAGTTCCATCATCCTTTGGGTTGAAGAAGTTAAGAGTTCATCATTAAGCACATGATTCGGGCTCGATACATACCTCTTAAGTAGGCTGACATGAAATACATTATGTACTTTGAGATGAGGAGGCAGAAGAAGCTCATAGGCTAAGTCACCTACTTTCTTTGTAATCAGATATGGCCCATAGTATCTGGGGGATAACTTCTTGTACTTCCCAAGAGATAGAGAACTTCTTTTTGGGGGTACTCGAATGAAGACCATATCTGCTTCTTCGAATTTTCTATCTGACCTCTTCTTATCTGCATACTGCTTCTGTCTATCCTGGGCAGCTCTTAAATCTTTATGGATTGACTGCATCTGCTGCTTCATGTCATCAAGCATCTGTCTGGACATCTCGACCCTAATCAATGGGTCAGACCAAGTTAATGGTGTTAGGTAGTCTTGTCCATATAGAGCTTTGAAAGGGCTCATCTCGATGCTTCGGTGATAAGAGGAATTGTAGGCGACAAACTCGACTAGGTGCAGATAGCTTAGCCACTTTTTGGGTTCCCTGCCCACAGCATGACCGAAGCATATCTTCGATTACTTGGTTCACCCTTTCTGTTTGACCATCGGTCTCGGGGTGTGCTGAGATCCAAGAAAGTTCCTACTATTTTGAAAAATGCTGTAAGATTCCTCCCTAGCCTCTCAAGATGTCCAGCATCTTCTCCTGTAAAATCCCCTCTTCAGAAATATAAAAGATCGTCTCAGCCTATTTTGACATAGAGAGAGAAAATATTATAGAGGGAGAATATTCAGATTTTGAATATTTTTAGATAAAAAATTTCTCATATTATTAAAATGAATTCCCCTGAAACAGAAATTCAAAAAGAACTTTCCAATGTGCAATTGGAATTTATTGGAAATGGGTATAAAGGACCTTAGCCTAAGGGTCTAGATTTTCAGAAATTTTTGGATTATGGTCCAATTAAGGTTCCTATGGGCCAATAGCATCAATCCATGTGTAGGGAGGAGATAAATCCAATTTGTAAAAGAAGATACCCAAAAATGAGTAAATGCTCACATAAGATGAAGAGTTGACTATGTACAAGGTTTATTAGTAAGAAACTATGAGTAATATCAAAAATATGAGATATTTTGGGTATCCAAAAATGAGTAAATACTCACATAAGATGAAGAGTTGAAAATGTACAAGGTTTATTAGTAAAAAACTATGAGCAATATTAAAAATATGAGATATTTTGGGTATCTAAAAATGAGTAAATGCTCACATAAGATGAAGAGTTGAAAATGTACAAGGTTTATTAGTAAAAAACTATGAGCAATATTAAAAATATGAGATATTTTGGGTATAATGATTCCATTTTGACACATATGTAAGGAAGGGGAGTCCATTAAAGGAGGTGCATATTTCACATGCTTGAATGAGTTTTAAACTCATAAAAATTGAGATATTTCATCTCTCCTCTCTCTTGAACCAAACCAAATCAAAATGGAACCAAACCGAATCAAAAAGTAACCAAACTAGATCTAAATCTAGTCCAAATTCAACCAAACTGAATCTAGAAAATTCTAGAATTCAGTTAGCTTTGGTTAGAGCTTCCCTCCTATAAATAGAGCATGAGTCCTTTGAAAAAAAGGAGGAGAATTTTACTATACTAAAGTTATGCTGAAATAATGCTAATTTCTACTATTCTCTAAAATTCTCTCCAAATTGAAGAAATTGGAGCTTCCCTCTTTCTTCAATCCCCATTGGTGACTCCATCAACATGCTAAACCAATTGATTGGTTGGGGGCCTCTACCGTGAACAAAGAATCAAGCAATTTGTAAGGTAATTAGTGAATTTTGATCATTTTCTATAATTTCTCAATGTTTCTCTCTTCTCAACCCCTCTCAAGCTTGAGAAGCTTAATTGGAATGATTTTTGAATGCTATTGAAGTTAATTGATGAATGGTAGTGAAGAGTTACATAATTTGATGAATGCTATTGAAGTTAATTGATTAATGATAGTTAAGAATTACATAAATTTTCATTTATGCTTAATTCAAATGGTTTTTATGTAAATTCTCTCTTACTCAAGAAATGGTCATACTCATGACCCATTCTCAATCCAAATGAAGCTTTTCATAAAGCTTTTTCTTAATCCAAGATTAATCTATGCTTGAAGCCAAATTAATGGCTTTTTCTTTGCTTTTAGTTTATGTATATTGATGATTCAATCCATTATGGATTAATGATCCAATTAGGGATCATTCTAATTATTTCCTTAATGATAAGCTTTATCCCTTAGAAAAATTGAGATTTATCAGTCATAGCAGCGGAGCTATGGTAAAATTTTTATAAAAATTACGCATAAAATAATTTCATTCAAAGCATGAAAAGAGGACTTCCTACCATATTCTAGGAATTATCATCCTAGATTAACTAAAAGATATTCATTGTAATTCGTTGTTTTCTGAAATCGGGCATGGATCTGGTTGATTTACCTTGCTGGTCCTCAACAGATGAGTCCATGGCTCTCTTATATGGATCTGTTGATTGATCTTGCTGATCTTCAACGAGGATTCCATCTTGATTTTTATATGTGAAAATATTGTCGGATACTATGAGCTAGGAACTATTGAAAAGGCCCCTGGTGAACAGGTGGTGAGCGTTCTGGTTGCCAATGATGCCATAAGTACACCGATGAATGAATGATTGGAAATATAGATTCAACCAGAGATTTTGAGGATTGTCATCAGTGACATAATGGTTTCATTAAAGGATTGTTTTAAAGTTAGTTGATGCTGAGAAAAAGGCAATTTCATATTGGGTGTGTAAGTGGTGTGACTAATTTTATGTTTGCATGAACTTCCGGCTAGGGGGCCTGGGAACTCTTTTCCCTTGGTACCCGGGACAAAACCTAACTAAATTCCTAATTGGATCCCATCACTACAGTGGTTGGGCGGTTGGCTAACCCATGGGACTGGATGGGGTTAGGCTGGACTGATGGATCCGTAAATCGAGACTCAATTTCTGTTATTACGATAGATAAAGTAAATCTCGGATAGTAATTGTTCTATGGATAGGAATCAACGGATGTGCCTCTTGATGGGGAAAAAAGCGTTGATCCCAATGATCCAAGTGCAAGTTTCTTCCTTGATCCGACCGAGTATCTTTATAGGTGCAGTCGGATCAGCGTGATCAGTAATAATCTTGACTACGTTAGAGTAAAAAGTTATCCTGGTGGAATCGCCCGTGCTTTCCGGGTAAGGGAAGTTTTTCCGGGTTCGGTTTTGGAAAAATCGACGGATTAGTCTCTTGTCCATATATCTGAGGCCCTAAGTGTGGGACCCTGCCCCGCGCATGAAGTGCTACTTCCGCTGCGAGTACCCCGAATCCATTGCGCGGTGGGGACAGGGATCCCACAGTTGGTATCAGAGCCAATTGGCTGAGAAGCCAAATATGTCAAAAATTTATCAAGAAGCACAAAAAGGTTGTAATTGTGTGATATAATTCATACAATTTGATATTCAAACTGAAAATTCGTAAATTAATAATTGGGTCTTCAAATGGAAGTACCGCAATTGTATGGAACCCTGACTTGCTTGAGGCCTAGACATGATGGTATTTACCTTATAGTTTCAAGTATCATGAGACTACCGTATATACCGAGGGTATAACTGTAGCTCTTTACCGGCAGTATATACGAGTAAATCCAAGACTTGAAATTATAAGCATTAATGCTATCCAGATGATGATTTCGAATGTGGTTGATATGATTTTTTAATTCTGTTTGAGAACTGATGAGTTGATTTGGATTTTGATTGAAAAATGATGATCCCTGAAAATGGATTGAAATGTAATAAACTGAGCGAAACCACAATGTGGATGATTGGGACGAGTCCCTGTGATGATATTCATAACTAGAATGATGATAATGAATTCAGCAAATCACTATGAGATTAGTGGATTGTGTTGTCAAATTGCTACTGTTAACACTTGACACGGTAGATCAAGTTAAGGGATGACAAATTGAGAACTTGCTTAACTGAAATTCCCGTGGAGGAATATTCAGAAGGAAAATTTTCGGTCTAATGGACCATTATCGTGTTAAAGATATAAATGATATGATCTGAATGAATTGTTATTTAATGATGAGTTCTATATAAGGGATATTTATCTCCATATTTTGTTGGGTTGACCAGAATATAAGGAACCCCAGAATAAATTGGATCTTAAGTAAAAGAGTTGTCCTCTACTTGCGAGATGAGGACATCTCGCACTTTTTAAGTGGGGTAGAATGTAAGATTCCTCCCCCAACCTTCGAGGTATACGGGAGTAAGAATCTCCTTTTCTGATCTTATAATTATTCCCTCTCTAAATAAAAGAAAGATTCTGTTTAAAAAGGGAAGACACTTTACCCAGAATACCTTCTCAGGAGCCCACCTGTTTTAAGGATTCAGAACGATGAGTTCAGAAGTGTGAACCGGTGTTTTGGATGCCAAGGATTGGTCCTGAGTTAAAAAAAAGCTGCCCAGGATCGACAGAAACAGTATACAGATAAGAAGAGGACAGTCAAAAAATTAAGAGAAGCAAATATGGTCTTCATTGAGTACGGACCAAAAGAAGTTCTTTATCTCTTGGGGAGTATAAGTAGTTATCCCCCAGATATTGTGGACCAAAGAAAGTAGGTGACTTAGCCTACGAACTTCTTTTATCTCCTTATCTCAAAATTCTTAATGCCTTCTATAGAAAAATGTGCCAAAACCAAATCATGGAAAGACGGTAAAACTTCAGTGGCAAGATACCGTTGGCTTCTAGGTTACGCTAGTTCTTTTTTTTATATAGGTCGTAACTCTTACTTGTCGCTCGCAGTAATCTTACTTCCATCGATCTCCTTTCTTTCTTAATCTCCTTATGGCTTGGCAGCAGGAATTGGTTTTATCCATGATGATTTCTCACCTTCAAGACGCAAGCGAGTCTGTGAAGAAGGATTTTATAGAACTGTATGAGCGCTCACTTTTCCCTCACTTGGGAACTTCTGTAGCTCAAACCAAATGGCGGACCAATCAAGACATAACTAGGGTAACACCGTGGGGTCAGCAATACTTTCGTAACAATGTCCGCCTGGCTATGGTTATTGAAGCTTTGGGTTTGGGTCCCCGATACTATTGCGTGATGAGATGATCAAGGCATATTGGGTTTTCTGAGCGGGTCTTCTTACTGGCGTGTTTTCTTCCTTATCAGAAGATATGCCTTTACCCCGTTTTTGGCTTGCCTCTCAGAGGTCCTTTTGTTAGATCACCTCATACCACTGAGGTAGGTGCGGCAATAACCAGCCGAATTATTCCCATAGATGAGTTACCTTATACGTGCGCAGCTTGTGAGTGTTGCTTTTGTGACCATATGATGGACGGCCTTATGGAAGTATAAAGAGTTCTTCTATCTTTACTGTATATGTTCCAAGAATGAATAAAGTTGAAATCTTGTTCTTGTCTTGAATCTTGCTCTCTTTGAGACTTTTCTTGGTGGTTAATCTTAATTAATTTTTTTCTCTAAGTCTCATATTCGTGCATCTTGCGAAATTATCCCAAGTTTGCGAGATGAGGACATCTCGCGTTTTTCAAGTGGGAGAGAATGTAAGATTCCTCCCTAGCCTCTCAAGATGTCCAACATCTTCCCCTGTAAAATCCCCTCTTCAGAAATATAAAAGATATTGTCTCTGCCTATTTTGACATAGAGAGAGAAAATATTCTAGAGAGAGAATATTCAGATTTTGAATATTTTTAGATAAAAAATTTCTCATATTATTAAAATGAATTCCCCTGAAACAGAAATTCAAAAAGAACTTTCCAATGTGCAATTGGAATTTATTGGAAATGGGTATAAAGGACCTTAGCCTAAGGGTCTAGATTTTCAGAAATTTTTGGATTATGGTCCAATTAAGGTTCCTATGAGCCAATAGCATCAATCTATGTGTAGGGAGGAGATAAATCCAATTTGTAAAAGAAGATACCCAAAAATGAGTAAATGCTCACATAAGATGAAGAGTTGACTATGTACAAGGTTTATTAGTAAGAAACTATGAGTAATATCAAAAATATGAGATATTTTGGGCATCCAAAAATGAGTAAATGCTCACATAAGATGAAGAGTTGAAAATGTACAAGGTTTATTAGTAAAAAACTATGAGCAATATTAAAAATATGAGATATTTTGGGTATCCAAAAATGAGTAAATGCTCACATAAGATGAAGAGTTGAAAATGTACAAGGTTTATTAGTAAAAAACTATGAGCAATATTAAAAATATGAGATATTTTGGGTATAATGATTCCATTTTGACACATATGTAAGAAAGGGGAGTCCATTAAAGGAGGTGCATATTTCACATGCTTGAATGAGTTTTAAACTCATAAAAATTGAGATATTTCATCTCTCCTCTCTCTTATTTTGGGTATAATGATTCCATTTTGACACATATGTAAGGAAGGGGAGTCCATTAAAGGAGGTGCATATTTCACATGCTTGAATGAGTTTTAAACTCATAAAAATTGAGATATTTCATCTCTCCTCTCTCTTGAACCAAACCAAATCAAAATGGAACCAAACCGAATCAAAAAGTAACCAAACTAGATCCAAATCTAGTCCAAATTCAACCAAACTGAATCTGGAAAATTCTAGAATTCAGTTAGCTTTGGTTAGAGCTTCCCTCTCCTATAAATAGAGCATGAGTCCTTTGAAAAAAAGGAGGAGAATTTTACTATACTAAAGTTATGCTGAAATAATGCTAATTTCTACTATTCTCTAAAATTCTCTCCAAATTGAAGAAATTGGAGCTTCCCTCTTTCTTCAATCCCCATTGGTGACTCCATCAACATGCTAAACCAATTGATTGGTTGGGGGCCTCTACCGTGAACAAAGAATCAAGCAATTTGTAAGGTAATTAGTGAATTTTGATCATTTTCTATAATTTCTCAATGTTTCTCTCTTCTCAACCCCTCTCAAGCTTGAGAAGCTTAATTGGAATGATTTTTGAATGCTATTGAAGTTAATTGATGAATGGTAGTGAAGAGTTACATAATTTGATGAATGCTATTGAAGTTAATTGATTAATGATAGTTAAGAATTACATAAATTTCCATTTATGCTTAATTCAAATGGTTTTTATGTAAATTCTCTCTCTCACTCAAGAAATGGTCATACTCATGACCCATTCTCAATCCAAATGAAGCTTTTCATAAAGCTTTTTCTTAATCCAAGATTAATCTATGCTTGAGGCCAAATTAATGGCTTTTTCTATGCTTTTAGTTTATGTATATTGATGATTCAATCCATTATGGATTAATGATCCAATTAGGGATCATTCTAATTATTTTCTTAATGATAAGCTTTATCCCTTAGAAAAATTGAGATTTATCAGTCATAGCAGCAGAGCTATGGTAAAATTTTTATAAAAATTACGCATAAAATAATTTCATTCAAAGCATGAAAAGAGGACTTCCTACCATATTCTAGGAATTATCATCCTAGATTAACTGAAAGATATTCATTGTAATCCTAGAGAAATTGATTTTTATATTATGTATAATTGATTTTCATGCATAGAGGTATGCATAAAAGATTATTATTTTAACATAAAAGTGTTACTTTTATCATAATTAGATTTCATGCATGGAGGTATGCATAAAAGATTATTATTTTAACATAAAAGTGTTACTTTTATCATAATTAGATTTTATGCATGGAGGTATGCATAAAAGATTATTATTTTAACATAAAAGTGTTACTTTTATCATAATTAGATTTCATGCATGGAGGTATGCATAAAAGATAATTATTTTAACATAAAAGTGTTACTTTTATCATAATTAGATTTCATGCATAGAGGTATGCATAAAAGATGATTATTTTATTACAAAAGCGTTACTTTTAGCATAATTGAATTTCATGCATAGAGGTATGCATAAAAGATGATTATTTTATTACAAAAGCGTTACTTTTAGCATAACTGAATTTCATGCATAGAGGTATGCATAAAAGATGATTATTTTATTACAAAAGCGTTACTTTTAGCATAACTGAATTTCATGCATAGAGGTATGCATAAAAGATGATTATTTTATTACAAAAGCGTTACTTTTAGCATAACTGAATTTCATGCATAGAGGTATGCATAAAAGATGATTATTTTATTACAAAAGCGTTACTTTTAGCATAACTGAATTTCATGCATAGAGGTATGCATAAAAGATGATTATTTTATTACAAAAGTGTTACTTTTAGCATAATTGAATTTCATGCATAGAGGTATGCATAAAAGATGATTATTTTATTATAAAAGTGTTACTTTTATCATATTTGAATTTCATGCATAGAGGTATGCATAAAAGTTGCTTATTTTATTGTAAAAGTGTTACTTTTATCATATTTGAATGTCATGCATAGAGGTATGCATAAAAGTTGATTATTTTATTATAAAAGTGTTACTTTTATCATATTTGAATTTCATGCATAGAGGTATGCATAAAAGATGATTATTTTATTATAAAAGTGTTACTTTTATCATATTTGGATTTCATGCATAGAAGTATGCATAAAAGATATTCTTTTTATACTAAAAGTGTGATTTTCATCATAAATGGATTTTTTGCATAACTTAGATGCATAAGAGATTCTTTTATTCTAAAAGTGTAATTCCTACCAAATTGAATTTATACATAGGAAGATGCATAAAAGATTGAATTTTAATTCAAAAGTGTCATTTTCATTTAAAATGAATTTATGCATAGGAAGATGCATAAAAGATTGATTTTTACTTCGAAAGTATTAATCTCCTTAAATGGAATTTATGCATAAATAAATGTGTAAAGAATTCTTATATCAAATATAAGAATTCTCTTGTATTCTATAAATAGATATGAGATGTGATAGGATGTGATAAGAGGTGTATAAGATGTGATAAGAGGTGATAAGATGCTTATGAAATAAGTTAGCAGGTGATAAGATGAATTAAGATGTGATAAGATGTATATGGGTTGTGATAGGGTGAGAATGGATGTGATGTAAAAGATTAGATGTGAAGGCATATGGGGTTATATGAATGGGAATGTGGAAATGGATGTATGTATGTGGATGTGTGGATGTGGAGATGGGAGTGTGGATGTATGAATGTGAAAATGGATGTATGCATGAAGATGTATATGCATAGATGTGAATGTGGATGTAGATGTGGATGTATAGATGTGAATGAGAATGTGGATGTGGATGTATGTGAATGTGGATGTAGATGTGGATGTATAGATGTGAATGTGGAATGTGGATGTGGATGTATGTATGTATGTGGATGTAGATGTGGATGTATAGATGTGAATGGGAATGTGGATGTGGATGTATGTATGTATGTGGATATAGATGTATGAATGAGGACGTGATAGTGGATGTATGCATGTGGATGTGGATGTATGGATGTGGATATGGATGTGTATGTATGAATGTGGATATGGGATGTGGATGTATAAATGAGGATGTGAAAATGGAGGTAAGCATGTAGATGTGGATGTATGGATGTGAATGTGGATGTGGATGTGGATGTGGATATGGATGTGTATGTATGAATGTGGATATGGGGTGCTACTTCTGCTGCTAGTACCCCGAATCCATTGCGCGGTGGGGACAGGGATCCCACAAATGCAGTTCAGAATCTTGACGTGAACTTGGGATCTCGATCACTTACTATTCTCCTGGGTAGGCCATGCAATTTAAAGATTTCCTTGAGGAACAATCTGGACACATCCACTGCAGTGTAGGTTTCTTTTACTGGAATCAGATGGGCAACTTTGGTTAGTCTATCAACTACCACGAAGATGGAGTTATAACCTGATTGCATTGAAGGTAGCCTAGTAATAAAATCCATACTGATACATTCCCACTTCATATGGGGGATGTCTAATGGATGTAACTTCCCAGGCATTTTTACTCTTTCTGCTTTGACTTTCTGACAATTCAGGCATTGACGTACATGATTAAGTACATCCCTTTTTAGTCCAGGCCAAAAGAAGCTTTTCTTTCACAGACATGTAGGTCTTGATGAAACCTGGATGTCGTGTAATAAGGCTGTCATGGGCTTCATTCAGAATTTGACCTTTAGTTCCCTCATCATTTTGGGAATGCATAGCCTGATATTATAATACAAAATTCCATCATCCAGGCTGTATTCTGAACTCGTTTCATCTCCTGAGAAGTTTTGCTTTCCTGCATAAATAGGGTAGCAATAGGGCCAAAGAATCTATTCCGCATGATCTTCTCTCTTGCTTCATTAATCAATGGATTTGACACCACTATGCAAGGATACTTTTTTGCTGAGGGCATCTGCCACCACATTTTCTTTGCCTGGGCGGTACTTGATTTCAAAATCAAATTCCTGCAGGGTTTGCATCCACCTTCTTTGGCGCATGTTGAGATCCTTTTGAGTGAAGATCCACTTTAAGCTCTGATGATCTGTCTCATCAAAGTGAATCTTTGACCCAGTAGTAGGTAATGTCTCCACAACTTCAGTGCATAGACTACCGAAAGTAGCTCCAAGTCATGGACAGCATAATTTCTCTCATGCGTTCTGAGTTTTCGGGATTCATAGGCCACTGCATGACCTTCCTGCATGAGGGCACCTCCCACTAATGGCATCAGTTACTACCTCAAAGGGTAGAGAGAAATCTAGCAATTTCAGAACGGGATTGGTTACCCAGGCGGTCTTCAGCTTATCAAAAGTGCTCTCTGACACCTGGCAGACCATTGAAATGGAATATTCTTCTCGAGAAGATTAGTTAGGGGGAAGCTATGAGAGCATACTTAAGTATAAAAATTCTATACCAACAACCAGTTAGTCCCAAGAATCCTCTGACTTCTTTCACTGTCTTTGGTTCAGGCCAATCTATGACTGCTTGGACTTTTGCAAAATCTAGAGAAATCTCGTCTTTGGATACCAGAAAGCCCAAGTATTCAACATGGTCTCGACAGAGAAAGTGCATTTGCTCTTTTTAGCAAAGAGTTGGTGCTCAGAATCTCAAGAACTTTTTGGACGTGAGCTTCATGGTCAACTGCATCCTTTGAGTAAATCAGAATATCATCAAAGAAAACAAGAACAAAATCATCCAAGTATTCTCTGAGAATATCCTACATTAGGCGATTGAATGTAGCTGGGGCATTTGTCAAACCAAATGGCATGACTGTAAATTCATAGTGCCCATAACGAGTATTGATGGTGGCTGTCTTTGGGATATCTTGCTCATTAATCCTAATCTGATAATACTCGGATTTGAGATCTATCTTTGTGAAGATCTGGGCTCCACTTAGCCTCTGTCCAGAAACTCATCAATTCTGGGGATAGGATACTTATTCTTAACCAGCTGATTGAGACCTCTATAATCCATAGAGAGTCTTAGCGTTCCATCTTTCTTTTTCTGAAAGAGAACTGGTGCTCCCTAACATGAAACACTGGGTCTTACAAACCCTTGTTCTAATAGCTACCTAAGCTATTCCTTGAGTTCAATGGCTTCAGGGACTGGCATCCTGTACATGCGCTGGGCTACTAGCTGAGCTCCGGGGGTCAATTCTATCACATGATCTACTTCTCAAATTGGAGGCATCTCTGTTAACTCTGCTAGGAATAAATCATCATATTCACTTAACCATTCTGGTTCTTTAGCTTTTAACTTAGTGTCTACTGGAGTCATTTTGACAACGTAAATGAGCTGCTTCTTTCTAAGTCCTTTCAGTAACTTAGAAGTTTTTACTAATTGCAGACTTGGGGATCTTGAAATTCCGGTTCCTTGAACCTTGTTTCCGTGAAGGTCACGGAAGGAAATGGTTCCATTATGACAGTGAATGTCAGCTTGATTTTTGTGGAGCCAATCCATTCCAAGGATCCTGTCAAAAACTCCCAAAGGTAGGACTCTGAACTGACAGTCAGTCATATTCCCATCTAGATTGAACTGAATACGATCTGTCTCATGGTGAGGTGAAAAAGATCTTCCCACTGGCCAATTCAACTTGTATAGGTTTTCCTGATTTTTGTTCTAAGACTAGCTTACACAAGCATCTAGGAGAAATAAATGAATGAAGACTGCCTGAATCAATCAAAAGTTTGAATGACTTACCCTTATACTCAACTGGAGTATGGATGACTGAGAATTGACGGTTTGGCCCTTGGTTTTCAATTGCGGCATAAATCTGGCCTCTTTCCTCTTCCACTACTTTTGCTATTGTAACTGCTCTGGCTACTGCTGCAGACTGGGGCAGAACTCTTTCTATTTGGTTACCCCATTTTTGGGAGGGAGTTCTGAGATTACTCTGTACAGAGGCAGATGGGTGGGCTGGATTTCTCCTGGGATTGCCCTGATTTTGACGAGACGGTGATTGATAGGAAGGGGCTAGTCTCTGCTTTCTAGGTCCTTGACTTCCCTGCCCTCTTGACATGGCAAGAGTCGGGCAGTCTTTAAGCTGGTGACCGAAACCCTGACATCCAAAACATCTGTTCTCACTTCTAAGCTCCTCCCTCTGAGTCCTTGAAAAATGTGAACGATTGGATGGATGTGGATGAATGAGATGAGATTTGTATGAATGAGATATGATGTGGATAGAAGTGATGTGATATAATGTGATAGAATGTATGTGATGGGATGGTTATGAGAATAAATGTGGTGGATATGAATGAATGAATGTGATGGATATGAATGAATGTGATGTGATGGATGTAATGAATGTGATGGACGTGAATAGATGTGAAGTGATGGACGTGAATAGATGTGATGTGATGTGAATCGGGATGTGAATGAATGAGATGTGATGTCATGTGAATCGGGATGCGAGTGGATGAGATGTGATGTAAATTGTTATAGATGTGATACGTGATGTGAATGAATATGATGTGATGAGATGTGGATATGGGTAGATGCGAGTGGATAAGATCTGATGCGGATAAATGAGAAAAGATGTGATGAGATGGAAAATGATGTGGTGAGATTGGGAATACATATGAAATAAATGAGGATTGATGTGGAACAATGTGGAAAGACGAGAGTTTGTTATAAAAACTATATTTATGACCTGTTTTTAAATGATTGTTTTATGTCAAAAATGCTGGGGAAGCATTTTGACCATCTTGTGAATGAGGTCGTGGAGACCTATAAGTTACAACAGCTCACGAAGAGTCAACGGAGGACGTCTCGCGTAGCAAGGTCGGCCGAGGTCTTGATGAGCCTCGGTTCGATTTAAATGGTGAGCTTTCGGTACGGTGGATGAGGGACTAAGGAAGCGGCCTATGAGTGAAGCGCTAGGTGACCTGGGAAGGATCCTAGAGGGTGCTGAGACCATACGGTGCTCGGGCTCTGAGTCGCCAAAGATACCCACACATACATCGTGGAAGATATTGGAACAAGGAGTAAGAGTTGTTTTCTGAATTCGGGTATGGATCTGGTTGATTGACTTTGCTGGTCCTCAACGGATGAGTCCATGGCTTTTTTTAATATGGATCTATTGGTTGATCTTGCTGATCTTCAATAGAGATTCCATTTTGATTTGACTATGATACTTATGGGTTCGGTCAGATCAGTTCAGTTAGTTAAGGCTCTTGACTACATTAGAGTAAAAATATCTTGGAGGAATCACCCGTGCTTTTCGGGCGAGGAAAAATTTTCCGGGTTCGGTTTTGGAAGAACCGAGGGATTAGTCTCTTGTCCGGATATTCGTGGGTGAGGCCCCGAGTGAAGGACCCTGCCTCACGCAAGAAGTGCTACTTCTGCTGCTAGCACCCTGGATTCATTGCACAGTGGGGACATGGATCTTTTACCATAAATCTTTATGCACCTTTGTAATTAGTGGGTGGAGACAATTCCAAGATCAACCTGACTTTTTTGTCGTCAGTGGGTGGATATATCGTTCTTAGAGACAATGTGTCCCAATATCACACCGTGTTTGACCCAAAATTGGCACTTTAAGGGGTTTAAGGATATATGATACAATCAACATCGCTCAAACACTTTTCTCAAACAAGCCAAATGGTATGTCCATCGAGAGTGTACACACAAATCATCAATGAATACCTCCAACCACTTTTGCAAAGTAATCTTTGAAGGTTATGCACTTAATCGTTTTGAAATGTTGCTGGGGCATTGGTGAGTCCGAAAGGCATGACTTTGTAAGCAAATATCCCCCACATTGTATTGAAGGTTGTCTTATGCTGGTGTTCAAGTGCTATAGACACCTGATTGTAGCCTAAAAATCCATCCAAGAAGCTGTAAGCTTCTTCACCACCAGCTACTCTCTCCAAAACATGTTCCGTATATAAGGCAATGGGTAATGGTCCTTCTTCCTAGTAGGAGTTTTGACCTTTTTGAGATCTACACAGACCCTAAGTTTCCCATTCTTCTTTGGTACTATTATGATTGGTGATCAACCAATCCATACGTTCTATCTCGTAGATGAAATTTGCAGGCAATGAGTTTATCGATTTCCTCCTTTACAATTGCTGCATATTTATGATTCATATGGTATGGATTTTTCCTGGTTGGTCTTGATCCGTCCATGATTGGGATCGTATGTTGCACCACTTCAGGTGGTACACCCTCCATCTCTTTGTAGGTGGTACACCCTCCATCTCTTTGTAGTTCCAGGCACAACAATCCTTAAACTCCTTAAGGAGAGAAACAAGCTCAAGTTTATTCAGCCAGAGTCAAGTCCCTAGTGATATAAACAGGTTTGGTTTCCTCCCTTGGTTCTGCAATATCAATTTCCTTGACTTCAGTTAGGCCATCGTATGATGTGGATAACCCATCTTCCTTAACCCTTTTTGCCGTCAATCGAACCACTTTTCATTCGTCAATTGTGTATGTTTTGAAATGGTCTAGTACTGAAAGAAGTTCTACTTTATCCTCATCCACACTTTTTGTTTTAGCCACCACCTTCGTAGCCTCTCACTTGGCTTCTACAAAAAGCTTTGTTTCATTTTCAGCACCCAACTTTCGTAAGCTTAGGCATTTCCGGTTCTCAAAGCGTGACTTCCTCCCTATGTTTCCCTTCAAGGGATATCTTCTTCAATTCCTCACCCCAATTCTTAGAAAACTCATCGTGTACCTTAGTAGCTTCGAGGTATCTCAGCCACCACTGGGCATTTGTGGGTTTTCTTTGTAGTAGGGCATTTCATCGAGCCGGGTTCTAGAGATCACACGGTGCATTTAGAAGATTCCTCAAAAAGCTTCAATCACGCCAGAACTTCTATCATCACGAGTTTGGCGACCAGGTCTTTAGACCTTTGTGACAGGTTCTGAGGACAAAACCTATATCAGGTAGGGGGGAATGTTAATCCCATTTTGGATTAACAAATATGATCCTCCATTTGAGGACATTAATAAGTGTCATGCAAAGGCACTATAAAAGTTGTACATTATGAGATATTGGCCACCCAAGGCCTTAGTTAGTAAGTTTTGGGCGCCCAAGTGTGAATAAGGACCAATTGTATATAAGGCATTTTCTTATAATGAATGGACACAATCCCTCTTTGTGCTATGAGAGTTCTTGCTTTTGTCTTGAGAGAGAGATTGAGAGAGAGTACTCTAGCACATGTGCCTTCTCTATACTTGTATGCTTGTATGCTTGTATGGAGAAGTGAGAGAGAGTGATTGCCTTGTGTGGTGGTGTGAGGGACTCTATGGTGACAGCGTGGAGGTGGAGCTTGGAGCTTCTCAAGTGAGCTTGGAGACCTCAAGGGACACAAGCTCAAAGCATTGGTAAGTGCCCTCCGACAGTTGTGTTCTATTGCTTCTTCCAAAGGTGAATGCAAAACTCCTAAAGAGGGAAAAAGTGTCCTGGCTGGTCCTAATGTATTCACACACATCACTACCAAATATGGTTACACACTTGTCCTTGCTTCTAGCAAAGCTTGGCATAAAGACATTTGAAAGATCCCTGCCCCCTCCGCACAACGAATTCTGGGGTGCTAGCAGCGGAAGTAGCACCTCTTGCGCAGGGCAGAGCCTCTTACTCGGGGCCTCACCCACGGATATCCGGACAAGAGATTAATCCCTCGGTTCTTCCAAAACCGGAACCCAGAAAAACTTCCCTCGCCCAGCAGAGCAGACATAGGCGATTCCTCGAGGATATTTTATTCTAACGTAGTCAAGGTCATCACTAACCAAACTGATCTGACCGAACCCGTAAGTCTCATGGGTCAGATCAAGGAAGAGACTTGCACTTGGATCATAGAGTCCAACGCTTTTTTCCTCATCAAGAGGCACAGCTGTTGATTCTTTTCCATAGAATAAGGGTTATCTGGGATTTACTTCATTATCGTAATTTAACAGAATTGAGTCTCGATTTAGGGATCCATCAGTCTAGCCTAACCCCATCCAATCCCAACCGCCCAACCACTGTAGTGATAGGATCCATTTAGAAATTTGGTTATGTTTTGCCCCGAGTACGAGGGAAAAGAGTTCCTAGGCCCCCTAGCCGGTGCTTTAAGCAAACTTCAAGATAGTCACACCACTTACACACCCAATATGAAATTACCTGTTTCACAGATTCAGTTGTCTTTAAAACAATCTTTTAATGAAACCATAGTATCACTGATCATAATCCTCCAAAATATCTAGCTTGAGTTCCAATTTGCAACCATTCCTTCATCGGTGTACCTATTGCATCATTGGTACCCAGAACGCTCACCACCTGTCCACTCAGGGGCCTTTTCAATAGTTCCTAGCCATAGTACCCGGAAATATAATCACATAAGAAAACCCAGATGGCCTCTCCATTGAAGATCAGCAAGATCAACTAATAGATCCATATAAAAGAGCCGTGGACTCATCCGTTGAGGACCAGCAAGGCCAACCAACCAGATCCATGCCTGAGTTCAGAAAACAACTCTAACACCTTGTTCCATTTTCTTCCTCGACGCATGCGTGGGTATCTTCGGCGACGACCGAGAGCCCGAGCACTGTATGGTCAGCACCCCCTAGGCTCCTTCTTCGCAGGTCACCTAGTGCTTCACTCATAGGCCGCTTCCTTGGTCCCTCATCCACCGTACCGGAAGCTTACCATTTAAATCGAATTAAGGCTGGTCAAGACCTCGGCCGACCTTGCTACGCGAGACGTCCTCCGTTGACTCTCCGTCAACTGTTGTAACTTTATCACTTGGGTCTCCCATGACCTCATTCACAAGATGGTCAAAATGCTTCCCCAACATTCTTGACATAAAACAGTCATTTAAAAACAGGTTTCATAAATACAGTTTCTAAAACGAACTCTCATCTTTCCACATTGTTCCACATCATTTCTCGTTATTTCACATTCTTCTACATCAATTCACATTGCTTATTCCACATCCTATCATATCTATTCCCATCGTCCTTCATCCATTCTCATCCAATCACATCATATTACATCTCATCACATCTATCCACATCTATCCTCATCACATCACATCACAACATATCCACATCACATCTCATCCATTTATATCACATCTCATCCATTTATATCACATCACATCCATCTACATTCATTCAGATCCACATCACATCCACATATCATCACATCACGTTCACATCTATTTACATCACTTCACATACATTCACATCTACCCAAGTCCACATCACATCACATCTCATCTATCCACATCATATCTCATCCATTCATATCTAACTAGATCCACATCATATCACATCCATTCATATCTCATTACATCACATTCACATCTCACCACATCCACTCACATCTCATCACATCCATTCACATCCATCACACCCATTCACATCCCACATTCATTCACATCCATCCTCATCTTACCACATCTCGTTCACATCCATCCACATCACATCTCATTCATTCCATCCACATTAAATCACATCCACATCTATCCATATCACACCACATTCATTCACAGCTCATCACATTCATCCACATCCATTCATTCATTCACATTCACATCTATCCACATCCATCCATTCATTCACATGCACATCTATCACATCACATCTCATCACATTCACATTCACATCCACATCCATTTACATCACATCACATCCCATCCACATCTCATCACATCCACATCCATTTACATCCACATCCACATCCATTTACATCACATCACATCTCATCACATCCACATCCACATCCATATCCACATCCACATCCACATCCACATCCATTTACATCACATCACATCTCATCCACATCTCATCACATCCATATCCACATCCATTTACATCGCGTCTCATCCATATCTCATCACATCCATATCCATATCCACATCCATTTACATCACATCACATATCATCTACATCTCATCTACATCTCATCACATCCACTCACATTTTATCATATCTTATCACATCGCATTCACATTTAGTATTGTTTTCTACTTTCAATACCGATAGGACTTTCCTAAGTTTCTGCCAATTGATTGGCCTAGTTAAAGGTACTTTTTCTCGATGGATATTTTCATATTCTTTCTCAAATTTCTCAAGTGAAATATATTCAATATTCTTCTTTTGAGTAAAAGATTCATGGGATTTACAAAAATCAGTTCTACCCGTATTTCCCAATAAAATTAATAATGCTCAAAATTTCACTTTTGATAAATACTCATAATTTGAATTATGCCAAAAATTTCTCTTTTACCATTTAATTACTTGGATCTCAATTATCATGGAAATTTCTCTTTTTGCATAAAAATAAATTTACCAAAAATTCCTCTTTTACCATTTAATTAATTGGATCTCAATTATCATGAAAATTCCTCTTTTTGCATAAAAATAAATTTACCAAAAATTTCTCTTTTACCATTTAATTACTTGGATCTCAAATATCATGGGAATTCCTCTTTTTGTATAAAAATAAATTTACCAAAAATTTATCTTTTCTCATAATCAACTAATTATGCATAATTACAAAGAAATTATTTCTCATGAATATGATGAAAATCATTCTTTTTGCATAGGATGTCCAATCCTAGAATATGGTAGGAAGTCCTCTTTTAGCATTATGCATAAAAATAAGATATGTATTATTTTCTAAAAATTTTACCATAGCTTCACTGTTATTACTGATAATTTTTTATTTATTTTTCTTAAAAGAATAAAATATTGTAATGCAAATATGATAGATCTATTCTTAGGCTTAAATCTAAACTATGAATTTAAATCATAATTTTAATCATAATCATAAACTTAATTATGATTATTCTACTAGATTAAGCTATTTCCATTATTCCTCTTTTCCCAAATTGATAGGATTATCTCTTTCCTATTTAGAATCAATTAAAGTAGTTTTTTCACTACTTATAAATAATCTAAAAGAATTAACAATTATTTTGTTAATCATAAAAGCATAAAAATACCATTTTCTTAACAAGCTTAGAGTTTGGTTTTGAATTAAGAATTTATCAATGAGAAGCATTCTTTTGCTAAAGAATTAGCCATAGGAATTACTATTCTTTTTGAGAGAGAGATATACATAAGAAAGCATTCTAATTAAGCATAAAGATTAACTTTTTCTTGATTACACATTAAAATTCTTAGGGAAAGCTTGATTTGAATTTAAAACAACCAATTAGAAAACTTCTCAAGCTTGAGAGGGGTTGAGAAAAGAAGTCATTTGAGAATATTAACAAAAAAGCATAAAATTCATTCTTACCTCAAGGATTAGCTTGCTTCTTTTCTAGAAGTGAAGCCCCCAACCAATCAATTGGTTTAGCAAGTGGAGAAGAGAGCTCCAAGAGTTGTTGAAGAGAGAGAGAAGCTCCAAGCTCCCCAAAAGTAGAGGATTTTTAAGAGATAATAGAAAATATGATTATTTTAATGTAATACTGGCATGGTATAGCTCAGATTTTTGTACAAAAGACTAAGGGTCTATTTATAGGTGAGGGAGGCCACTAACCAAGTCCAACTGGGTTGTAGAATTTTCCAAGTTCAGTTTGACTCAATTTGGACAAGATTTGGACCAGTTTGGCTCCCTTTTTGATTTGGTTTGATCCAGGAGAGAGGAGAGATAAAAATATCACAATTTTTTTGAATTAAAAACCCTTCCACACATGTGAAATAGGCTCCTACCTCAAGAGTCCCTCTCTCCTTACCAAGGTGTCAAAAATGCATCATTATTCTAAAATATCTCATTTTTTTAGTAATATCTCATAATTTTTAACTAATAAATCTTGTACTCAGTCAACTCTTCATCTTCTGTGAGCATTTACTCATTTTTGGGTATTTTCTTTTATTATTTGGATTTATCTCATCCCAACACTTGGATTAATCCAATTGGCCCATTGGAACCTTAATTGGACCATAATCCAAAAATTTCTGAAAATGTAGACCCTTAGGCTAAGGTCCATACCATTTTCAATTAATTTCTAATGCACATTGGAAAGTTCATTTCGAACTTCTGTTTCAAGGGAATCCATTTTAGACACTAGGAGGATTTTTATATCCAAAGATATCTCAGTTTTGGATTATCTCTCTCTAGGCCAAAACAGGGTAAAACAAGATCTTTCTTCTATTTCAGAGAGGGGAATAATCACAAGAACAGAAGGGGAGGTTCTTACAACTTTACACCTCAAAAGCTGGAGGGAGGAATCTTACAACATCCTTAATCATCAAATTAAAATTGACCATATTCTCTAGCTTGTGCATCCTATACCATTGATGTGCCTTCCCCATAATGTTCGGGAAAATGAATGTATCTTTGTGAGCTCATCAATGTGTCCACATTCTTCACAAATGGGCTCAAATATTTCCACATGTTGGACAAGTCCCCATATCGATTGAAGCTTTGCATTAGTTTTGCTATGTGGTACAACTTCATGGGATTTTGACTTCGGACATGAACTTGAGCAAACCCCAGTTCCCTTGCCACCCCCTGCCAAATTTGGTTGCCATCCTTAACAAATTAGCTAGGGTAACTGTGGTAAAGACTTGAGCTAGCTCATAAGTTGGTTTTGTGAAGTGTATATTTCATCTTCTCCCCTTTCCCTTCTTGGATTAGTTTCTTAGTGATACTTCTCTCTACTTGAGGAGGTGGGAAAGGATGGGATTTTTGTATTCAATGTGTCTCCGCCTCAGGGAAATCTCTCTTTTCTTTATAACAGCACTGCTTGCATGTACGCAAGGAAATCAAGATTTATTATCAATTTGTTAATGTCCTCCTTGTGTAAAGTTATTTCTTGGATTTTTTCCCATTTTTTGAGTTGAGTTCTATTAGCCCATGATGTGGGTAGTTGTTTCTCACTCTCCTTTTGCATCCTTTTGGATTGCCTCTAGAAGAGGAATCCCCTCTCCCAAAGCTTGTGCAACCTCCAATCGTTTTCTTGTGTGTCTAGCTAGGATTTGCACTTTTTCACGGTGTCTCTATTTTGCTAGAGGCCTTCTAGTGCCCACTTCTTGTTTTCATTGATTTTATAGATTTGCGATTATTTCTAAGCCTCCTTGAATTTCATCTTTATCTCTATCTCCTCACTTAAAGGGAAAAAGGTCTCTCAAGTTTGCAATAATCTCCATGTCCCTCAATCCTACAAGTGTTAGAGATTGGCTTATGAGGATGGGTAAAGGTTTTCCTTGGCACAAAAGTCTATATAGAAGGTGATGCTTATGCAACTCCCCTTCCCATTGAGAATCTTTGAATGTTACTCATTATGTAACCCTCGTCGAGGTAGAGTGAGCCTCTTGGTCCATATCTAATTGTATTCCAAATAGCCCTTTGGGTAATGTTTAACAAGACATTGGATATTGTGGGTGAGCTTGAACTCTCTCCCCCCCACTCGCTCACATAAATCATCTAAGCTTCCTCCATGGATTCCTTGGTTGAATTTATATCTCCCTAGACATTTTGATGTAAGCTAGCTGAAGGATTTGAGCCAATACTTCTTTAGTAGCAAGATCCTTAGTAATTAGATGCATTATCCTCTGGAGAAATTTTATCTCCCAGAATCTTTATGATGTGAATAACTCTATTTTTTCACAACAAACTTTTTTATTTATCCTTCAAATTTAAGGTGACCCTCTTGATGAGTAATTTTCCTCAGTTGATTGGACTAAGCATAATTCACAAATGAGCTAATTTAGAAATCACAACGTAAATATCTAAGAGATAGTCAGACATGAATAACTTGAGATAGTCACGGCCGTGAAAAACTCTAGTTATTCATGCCAAAATGTTTTCAAGATTTGAGTGCAAAATCATTACCAACAATGAAGTCTAACAATATGTCTAGAACATGTAGTCACCTTAAAAATCCCAAACTGAGGAAAACAATTTGATGTGAATTTCTCAAGAAGCTTATTTTGACATGATTTTCTCAAGAAATTCATGGCGTGAGTATGTAGGAGATAGTCACACGTGAAAAAGTCGAGATAGTCACGGCTATGAAAAATTGACAATATTTTTTAAGGATAAGAAGATAAGATTTTGGGGATAAGATTTTCTATTTTAGGAAATATGATCCTATAAATCATGACGTAATCTTAGAGACTTTTATCGATGTAAATTTGTGAGGTCCCTATTCCCACCATGCAACAAATTCAGGGGTGCTAGCAGCGGAAGTAGCACTTCTTGCACAGGGCAGGGTCCCACACTCGGGGCCTCGCCCACGGATATCCGGACAAGAGACTAATCCATTGGTTCTTCCAAAACCGAACTTGGAAAAACTTCCCTTGCCTGGAAAGCACGGACGATTCCTCTAGGATAACTTTTCTCTAACGTAGTCAAAAGCCTTAACTAACTAAACTGATCTGACCGAATTCGGTCCCATAGTTAGATTAGGGAAAAGATTGTACTTGGATCATAGAGACCAATGCTTTTTTCCTCATTGGGTAGCAGCGGAAGTAGCACTTCTTGCACAGGGCAGGGTCCCACACTCGGGGCCTCGCCCACGGATATCCGGACAAGAGACTAATCCATTGGTTCTTCCAAAACCGAACTTGGAAAAACTTCCCTTGCCTGGAAAGCACGGACGATTCCTCTAGGATAACTTTTCTCTAACGTAGTCAAAAGCCTTAACTAACTAAACTGATCTGACCGAATTCGGTCCCATAGTTAGATTAGGGAAAAGATTGTACTTGGATCATAGAGACCAATGCTTTTTTCCTCATTGGGAGGCACGCCGTTGATTCTTTTCCATAGAACAATTTTTGTCCGGGATTTACTTCGTCTATCGAACCAGAACAGAATTTGAGTCTCAATTTAGGGATCCATCAGTCCAGCCTAACCCCATCCAGTCCCGTGGGTTAGCCAACCGCCCAACCATTGTAGTGATGGGATCCAATTAAGAATTTGGTTAGGTTTTGTCCCGGGTGTACCAAGGAAAAGAGTTCCCAGGCCCCCTAGCCAGATATTCATGCAAATTTAAAACTAGACACACCACATACACACCCAATATGAAATTACCTTTTTCTCAGCATCAGCTATCTTTAAAACAATCATTTAATGAAACCATTGTGTCACTGATCACAATCCTCAAAATCTCTGGTTGAATCCTTATTTCCAAATCATTCCTTCATCGGTATACCTATGGCATCATTGGCACAACCAGAACGCTCACCACCTGTTCACTCAGGGGCCTTTTCGATAGTTCCTAGCTCATAGTAACCGGAAATATATTCACATATCAAAATGGAATCTCCGTTGAAGATCAGTAAGATCAACCAATGAATCCATATAAAAGAGCAATGGACTCATCTGTTGAACCAGCAAGGTCAACCAACCAGATCCATGCCCGAATTCAGAAAACAACTCTTACTCCTTGTTCGAGTATCTTCCCCGACGTACGTGTGGGTATCTTCAACGACCCAGAGCCCGAGCACCGTATGGTCAACACCCTCTAGGATCCTTCGTAGGTCACCTAGTGCTTCACTCAGGCCGCTTCCTTGGTCCCTCATCCACTGTACCGGAAGCTCACCATTTAAATCAAACCGAGGTTGGTCAAGACCTCGGCCGACCTTGCTACGCGAGGTGTCCTCCGTTGACTCTCCATCAGCAGTTGCAACTTTAACAGATAGGTCTCCATGACCTCATTCACAAGACGGTCAAAATGCTTCCCCAGCATTCTTGACATAAAATAGTCATTTAAAAATAGATTTCACATACAAATACAGTTCCAACAATATTTCCATCTTTTCTCATGACTTCACATCCTTTCACATTAGTCCCCATCTTTTCTCATCTTCCCATAATTTTTCTTCTTCATCGATTCCTATCACATCACATCATTCCCACATCAAATCACATCCAATCGCATCATCCACACATCAATCCACATCATCCATACATCCATCCACATCATCCACATCAATCCACATCATCCATACATCCATCCACATCAATCCACATTATCCACACATCCATCCACATCTTCCATACATCCCTTCACGTCAATCCACATTATCCACACATCAACCCACATCATCCATACATCCATCCACATCAATCCACATCCATCCATCCATCCATCCACATCATCCACATCAATCCACATCATCCATACATCCATCCACATCAATCCACATTATCCACACATCTATCCACATCTTCCATACATCTATCCACATTCATTTCATAAGTATTCCCATTCTCATCTAATCACATCTTTTTCTATCTCATCACTTATTTCCTCATTTATCCTCATTAGATCTCATCCACTTGCATCTACCGATACATCTCATCACTTCACATACATTAACATCTAGCCAGTTTACATCGCATCTTATCACATCCATTTCACATCACATCTCATTCATTCACATCCCGATTCACATGCTAACACCGTCATTCACGTCCCTTATCATTCATTCATATCCCGATTCACATCACATCACATCCATTCACATCCCTTATCATTCATTCACATCTCGATTCACATGCTATCACATTTATTCACATCCTATATCATTCATTCACATCCCAATTCACATGCTAACACATTCATTCACATCCTATATCATTCATTTACATCCTGATTCACATGCCATCACATCTCATCTATTCATTCACATTTATCTAATTCACACCACATCTCATCACATCTATTTACCTCTCATTCTCATCACTTCTATTCTCATCAGATCCATAATAAAAATAAATTTCTTTATGCATCTTTCTATGCATAAAATCAAAATTGATGAGAATAGCTCTTTTGAAATAAAAATAATTTTCTTTATGCATCTTTCTATGCATAAAATCAAAATTGATGAGAATAACTCTTTTGAAAGAAAAATAATTTTCTTTATGCATCTTTCTATGCATAAAATTAAAATTGATGAGAATAACTCTTTTGAAATAAAAATAAATTTCTTTATGCATCTTTTGATGCATAAAATCAAAATTTGATGGAAGTAACGCTTTTATAATAAAAAAATTTCTTTTATGCATCTATTTATGCATAAATTCAATTTTAATGAAAGTAACACCTTTATAATTAAAAAAATTCTTTTATGCATCTATTTATGCATAAAAACCAATTTTGATGAAAGTAACACTTTTATAATCAAAATATTTCCAATATGCATCTTTCTATGCATAGAAATTAATTCTAATAAAAATATCACTTTTATAATAAAAATATTTCTAATATGCAGTTTTCTATGCATAGAATAAAAATAACACTTTTAGAATACACAAGCGGTGGGGATTACTCTTTTTGAATAATAAAAGATAAAACTTATTTCACAAAATTTAAGAAAATTTTGCCATAACCTCCTTTGTATGGCTGACCATTTTTCATTCTCAAGTTACTTAGAAATTATCCCAAATGGTTTAAAGTATTTTAAACTAATCAAATTTCACTTTTTAAAGAGAAACAATATGAAAAGTTTAATTCTAACAATTTGATTATATATCTAGGATAAAGAAAGACTGAATTCAAGAATGAAGAGAGGAGGAAAGCCTTTCCAACAAGGCATAGCATCATTTTTCATTTTAAAGAAAACAAAAATTAGAAAACCATTAAATGGAATAAAGAAAAAGTAGGATTTCTAGCTTACATGAATTTTTGTGAGCTTTTCTTTGGCTTGATGGTTTGAGGGATCTACTCTTGTTTGCAACAAGAGTGGCCACCAATTCTTTTGAAGAGAAAATGGTCAAAAACAAATGAATTATCAATAAATTCACTGTTTTTGGCTCTGGGAGGAGTAGAGTAACAGTGCATAAAACATTATTAACCATTTACAAAGGGGGAGGCTTCATTTATAGGAAAAAGTGAGCCTCTAACCAAGCAAACTAATTCTAGAATTTTCCAAATCAGTTTGGTAAATTTTTGACCATTTTTAGTTCAGTTTAGCTTACTTTTTGGATCTAGTTGAAGCAGGAGAGAGGAGAGATAAAAATATCTCATTATTTTGTGAGTTTAAAACTCAACCACACATGTGAAATAGGTGCCTCCTTCATGAGGGGAACTCCCCCACACTGAGGTGTCAAAAATGCATCATTTCTTCTAAATATCTCTTCTTTTTTAACTAATAACCTTGTCCTTAGTCAACTCTTCATCTTATGTGAGTATTTGCTCATTTTTGGAGGGATTTCCTTTTATTCTTCAATTTATCTCCTCCCTACATTTGAATTAATCTAATTTGTCCATAGGAACCTTAATTCAAAAATTTCAAAAAATCTGGACCCTTAGGCTAAGGTCCTTTTTACTGATTTCAATTTATTCCAATTGCACATTGGAAATTTCTTTCTGAATATCTATTTCAGGGGAAACCATTTTAGACACTAGGAGGATTTTTATATCAAAAAATATCTCAATTTTGAATTACCTCTCTCTAGACATTTTCTCTCTCTAGGCCAAAACAGGATAAAATAGGATCTTTCTTTTATTTTAGAGAGGGGAATAATTTATAAGATCAGAAGGGGAGGTTCTTACACCTGCACACCTCAAAAGGCGAAGGGAGGAATCTTACAAAATTTTCCTAGTTTTTTCACAGGCTATGAAAAGCTCCCAGGCGTGAAAAACTACAAAATGATTTTAATCTGACTTTTGAAGGTCTAAATCTTATTTTTATCTACTCCATAAGGTGTACTTTGAGTCTATTATCTATAACTAAAGTAATGAAAATTTTAGCAAATTATGATTTTTGGAAAAAAAATAAAAAACCTAACACACTGGTTTTTCACGTGAAAAAGAAGAATGTTGTAAACTCAAAAATCAAATAAAAGCTAATTAAAATGCTTCCCTCCAGGTTCTCCCAGTACCCACACACCAATCTTTCAAACCTGATTGCAATGTCCACATACCAATTTTTTAACCAAAAATTAAAAAAATTAAGACATCTACCATAGCTTTCACTTCTTTACAGCAACCTTATCCACTCATGAGGATTGCACATACAACCTCAACAAAACAGAAAATATAGATTGTTAAGCATGCAAGGAAGGAGATGAGAACTCCAAGGACATGGAAGAAACAAGATTAACTCCCCAGCAAAGCAACACCGCCAAAAATATTATGGCCTATTTTTACTCTTCCTTGAACTCTACCATCCAAGTAAGCATTTAAGTAAGCAACAACCATCATGGGATTCTTACCTTGCTTCTGGCCTAGGATCTCTTTAACCTCCAAGCTCCACCAATGGTTTCTAGCTCTAAACTCATGAATCTCCCTCTTGTTATCACCAAGAAGTTTGATACACTTCCCTACAAGGACTCACCTCTCTCATCCTACACTCTCTCATATAAAGCATAAAGAGGCACGTGTGGAAGAAGATACAATCATATCCCCCCCTTCTCTCTCTCTCTCTCTCATTATCACATAAAGAGGCACGTGTGGAAGAAGCTATAATCATCTCCTCTCAAGTCTCTCTCTCTCTCATCTTTACACAAGAGCAAAGAGCAAGAAGATAACTAGATCTCACTTAGCACAAAGGGGGATTGTTGTGTTATTGTAATATGAGAAATCAATTTATATATGATTAGCCCTCATTCACACTATGGCACCCAACTTAAACCCTAAAATCTCTAAGCTTGATCATTGTAGTGCCTTTTCATGACACTTATTATGCTACTTCTACCTATAGTAGAGAGTACCTTTGTTAAGCCCAAAATAAGGTTAACACCTTCTCTCTCTTACATCACACTTTAGGAATTAAAAAATGTGAGTTATGTACATTCCTCTTATCTTAAGGTTGAAACACACACCACCCATTAACACCATTCTTTAATACAAGGATTGTAATCCCTTATCATTTCAAATCAACAATGAGAAAAATAAACATACTTGTTCAAATTTAACATTATGATGATAACAATTAGATCCCATCAATAGTTAGAGAACAATATTATTCTTGGCATCAAAGGGTAGAGGTGAACCTTCTTATGTAGAAGAAATATGAAGTTAAATAAAATTTACAAAGGGTAGAGGTGAAACTTCTTTTATGGAACAAATATGAATATTATATTAACAAAATAAAATCTGCAAAGGGTAGAGGTGAAACTTCTTTTATAGAACAAATATGAATATTATATTAACAAAACCAAATTTACAAAAGTTGTAAAAAATGATAGAGATTCATTGATTCAAATGCTCCTCAAAATACGCATGTAGGATCAATACTTGAGGAAGGCTTAAGAGTCTAAAAAAGCTAAGTAGCAACCAAAAACAAATATAGAGCTAGGTTACTTAAAATCAATTTCAACTTTTGATCATTCTAATATCCCGTTATTAGATATTTATGGTGGTAATACTACAGTGAGGTCATGTACTGATGCTAAGGACACTTTTGTCACATTAATTTTTTCCTCATGGCCATTTAGGCATGACCGGACACTTTAGGATTAGCTAGTATATAAGCAACCATAGCCATTATTTAGGGGAGGCATACAATACACCGAGCGAGAAAAATCGAGCAAGGCCCAAAATCGAGCGACGGAAAAAAAAACCCTATTGTGCTCTATCTCATTTAAGCCTTCTCATTTTAGTCTTCATAATATTTTTCAATTTTATTTTAGTGTCCTCATTTTAGTCTTCGCAATATAGTTTAAAATCATTTTAGTCTTCTCTATTCAACACGAAGCACAAAAATAGGGTCAATGCAAGACGAAGCAATCAACCCTTTCCCACCATACAAGCATGTGTTTTCCAAGCACTAACTCATATCAACATTCTACCAGCACATGTGAGAGCCAAAAACAAAAAAAAATCAATAAATGGGAATCAAAGTGTACATAGCATAACATCGATGATAGCAAACACATCATTCAAAAGGATGGTTGTAAGCATACAATCCAACCCTCCTCACTCTCATCATATCCACGAACCAAAAAAAACCAAATAGAATTCAAAGTGTAAATATCATGACATCAAAGATAGCAAACACATCATCAAGAGGATGGAGTGGATGGTTGTTAGCACACTATCTAACCCTCCTCACATAAAAGCATGATTGTTGATGACGTGCTCGTGTCATCCTTTCATACTTCTTATCAACACAACCATTCTTTTAGCCTCAGCCTCCACATAAGAAGGCAATGCACTACAATGACAACAAAAGCACACATGTGTCAAAAATAAAAATCCTGCATTGAACCCCAAAATGTAAAGGATATACTTGATAGCCACATTTCAACTCATCAACATAATAGAGAGTGATAGAAAGAACATGGTGAATTCAAACATGAAATTAAGTGCCGGTGTCCAAAGTACATGTGCCAAGGATAAGTAAAATACGCAAGATAAAAATAGTTACCCATTGCCACACACAGTTAACAAGGAACACTCTATATGATAGAGATAAAGACACAAAGAGGAACAATGGGAATTTCAATCTACTAGAAAAGAACCACACCAAATGTAGCAAAAAGGACAAAAAAAAGCTAGACAAGCATTGTCAAATCTCACTAGTCAACATAGGGATTCACCCTCACACGAGCATCGACCTCATCCTCCAGATGCTCATCAACTATCATCATCAAAGAAGAGCCTGCACCTGTGTAGCTATGCAAGTATGGATCTACGTGGCTGGAGATGATTGCATCATCTATGTCCACCAATGAAACACATGATCCCCCTGAATGGAGGCATGCCTTTAGTAGGTGTTGTGCCACACACCCCAACCCCAAGACAATACCATGTGGACGACATAGCAGCTCCAAGAAGCATGATGACAGAAATGTGTGACTCATCTCCAGACCACCTCGAAGCTCAAATCTGCCACCGCTGACAATGCTCTCTCATTGGTGGCAGATAATGCGTAACACATGAGTCCATGGCTCCCATGCACAAAGTCTCAAATAATGGTGTGCTAGGCTGGAGCGAAAGTGGGTGCAAACATTCCCCTTTTGCAAACCAGGTACATCATAGAAGTACGAAACTGTATTTTCAATAAAGAAACAAGTATAAACTCAACCATGCAACAGAATCCAATTACTTAACACCATAGAAACATCAACACAACTGACAAATGGCATTGAAAGGGCTTGTCACATTACCTCTGTCATGCTGTCTGCTTGTTCAATGTAACCATATGCAGAGTGATGGAAGAACACAATCTGTCGCCAAATCTCCAAGTCATATACTCTTGCATGGTGTTCAATCCATCCCATGATATCTCCTACTAAAAAATATTGGCTATGTTGGATTCTACAAACAAGCTATCGATGAGACGAACAAAAAATTAGTTTCAAAGGAAGCTCGAACTTGCCATGTAGGATACTATCACCAACCAACCAACCACTATCACAGATAGTGTAGCAGCCACCAAAGATATGTTGTAATGGGCATAGTCCTCTATAAGCACATCCCATGTGGAGGCCTCTATTCACTCCCATGTAGACTCCCTCCAAATGGGAGGTCCAAAAAAATAAATTCAGTTGCCCATGCGACCTGCCTACCTTTCCTTGTATGCACACAACTCATGGGATTCTTCTTCAATGTGAAGAACTCATGGATTCGGGTGTACAAGGGATCTCTCTAACCACAAGAAAAATCCTTGCCAATCACAATATAGTCCCATTAATAGCCATGCATGGAGGGACACCATCAAAGCATACACTACGCTCCCTCAAAAAAATGAATAACAAGGGAACCTTCAAAGTAGATGTAGATGATGACAAAAGGCTCTGCACAAGAGCACAAAACAAAGGAAAACCATCACAAAAACACCACGATGCAATGGTCACTAGACCTACCAAAGGAGGAACGTGGCACCCACTCACCAGTATGACGCAACTCATCCTCATTGGTGGGCAAGTCATCATCAATTTGCTCCACATGCAGCTCAACAACATTGGCTCCCCTTTTTCTTTTTGTTTCACCTACAAGTCCACAAACAAGCTTAGGAAATACAAATATAATTCTTCTCATTAAGATCTCCAAAAATTGCTCTACTTGCCTTGTTCTGACAATGGGGAATCATCCACACCTGGCTTTCTCATCATAGAATACATCTTGAATGCCTATTTCTCTCAATCTAGGATGTGGCCTTTCTCCATGTCCAACCACCGAATGCCTATTTCTCTCAATCTAGGATGTGGCCTTTCTCCATGTCCAACCACCATGGACAATTATCCAATTCCCAACGGATGAGGGAATGGAAATTCTGAGGGTACATGGTGGTTTCCATACTAGCCAAAGAGATCCAATGCCTTGCCTAGACATGCATAGAAACTAAAAGCCAGCTCTCCTTCAAATAGAGTAAATATCTGTCAAAAATATAATGCACAGAAAGGTTTCTTGTGACAATCCACCAAAACAAAATCAATATTTAAAGCCACGGAAAGTGGGTTCCAAAGTGAAAAGCCTAGGTTGTATGTACTTGAACACTGGACGTTGAGTGGCCATCTGCACCATATCCATTTTCTTCGGAGCCTGCACCTCCTTGTCTCTTAATTTCACCTCAATCTTTCTCACCAATGGAAACATGTACCTCCTTGCCTCTATCTTTACCTCCTCATAGTAATCCTGTAGTGTACAATCTGATGGCAACACAATCCCATCTGGGATGGACACATAGTCTGCCAAAATCTCAAGAGCCTGTTTTTGGATCTTATCCAAAACGAGCTCCCTTGGGAGCCACCTGAATTCACCACACCAAAACACATGAAACCAAGAAGCAACAACGATTCATGAAAAGACACCATTCATATAGCCATTGAAGTTGGAAGATCACATTCTGTACTCATGTTCACCTTTGAGAAGAGAAAACATGGCTTTGGTAGTCTTGTTTGCTTTAAAAAGTGATAGCCATCTCAACCTCACATCCATGCTCACATCACAAAAAGCAAGTAAATTAAGCGTCTCCAATGAAACAAAACTATCTTCATTCCATCTCAAAGAGAGTTCTTCCATTCATCACCCAACTTTGGGTCCAAAATATTCAACATCTTCCAAGGCCAAAACAATCTTCAACTCTAGGGTAGAAGCCATTGAATACACCAGTGCTATACCTTGCCTATTATGTATGAATAATTTTACGACATACATTGCATGTTAGAAGCCAACAAACACACCAATGCTATACCTTGCCTATTCTATCTGAATACTTTCAAGTAAGGTTTTCAATTTCTTTCTTCTCCAACTTTGCAAACTCCTCATCGGACAATTGTCCCCTTGAGCGGACCAAGCCTCTTTTCCAGTGCATTTTGAAATTGCACCTACACACACCACATTATATACACTTATAAAAAACTCACAACACTTCATCAGCTATCCAACATGTGCAAGGAAACCTACATTATAAAAACAAGCTTTCCAAAATATCCTTGTGTTAGAGGGAACCATGGCTCGACTCCCTTGGTGTTTCTTTGACGGATGGCATCAATTGTCCTCACATCCGAGTTGGGAATCTCTTTCAAAAAATCTTGAGAGTTAGTTGAGCAAATATTTGCAGTGTTGACGATCTTGTCTCTAAGTGAGGGAACCACAAGGGCATGCACCCCTTTGTGTGATGTCATTTTCAAACTCTGTATTGACAGCCCTCCAATGCTCATCCCAACTCTGCTCAATGTCATCACAGTGACCATGCTCTCCTCCCCACGTGATGTACACAATGACACTATAAAAAACCCTTTCTCCTCCATGTAACCCTCATACTGAAAGGCTACCTTTAGAGAAGAAACATCATCTCGCAAACCACATACTTTGGCATGCAGGATCAAGCGACATAATGGAATAGGTGGACAGACTATAGAGCTCATAATCTTTGTCCTCCTTATGATGTCCTCACCCCACGAATCAAAGTCATGTCACCTTCTTAACTTGCCCCTTTCTCATTCTCAGAGGTGGATACATATGGCACAATCTAAAGGGGAGCCTCCATTGCAATTTGAGTGTCATCCAATTGCTCTTCCCCCCCCCCCCACTTCATCCATCCCACTGCCATCTCCATAAGCCTCTTTCAACTCATGTGAGGAGACGGAGGACTAACTCTCTCCACTATTTTTGTGTTGCTTTCCTTTAGCAACACTCTATTGCTCTTTCTTTTTGCCGTTTGTTTTTGTTTCCTACCAGTTTTTCCCTCCATCCTGTGAACACAAACAAACACTCAACTAAATCATGCTTAAAGAATATGTATTAGTGCTTCCACATTACAACAACGACAACATAAGTAAGAACTCATAAAAGAATCCACACAATAAAAAACTTCATGACATATCACTTCAAGTTAGCATGCATTAGGAAACAATCCAACACACCCAAAATCCCCAAACATCATACGTGAACTGAGAAACGTGAACTGAGAAACAAAGTAAAGACAGATAAAACAAAACTATCTTCACTATGGCACATGTGAGGTCTTAACTAACTCATACATGAGGTCTTGCCATCATTTGTAGGTGAACTCCCAGGTACAAACTACACATGAACTCAAGAAAACACCTCAGAGGAGAACCCAAGATATTGGCTTCATAAGAGAACTAATAGATTACCAACTTCACAAGTTAACATTAGATGCCAACATCACACGTGAGGTCTAACCACCATGCATATGTAAGATCCTGCCACCATGCACATGTGAAGTCCATATGCCAAACACCACATGAGAATTGCCAAAATTCCACACCACATGTGAAGTTCACCAACTGCACACATGAACTCTTGTAGCTCACACCACATGTGAAGTCCGCCAATTGCACACATGAGACACATGAGGTCATGAAAATTTTAATATGAAGCAACCATACAACACACCCAAAATCCCCAATACGTGACAAAGTAAAGATAGATAGACTAGAAGAGCCCCATATCATAAATACACTGGATCCATTGCAACCCACCTTGCTCACACTTTGGCAAATCTTACACTAAGGAGAAATCAACACATTGCCAAGCCATTGGTTTGCCAAGGCCAGACCCACTAGGAAGTAGCTCGCGTCGACACGGGCTACTTCCCAGTGGTTGTGGCCTTAGGAAGCCAAGAGACAACTATTGGGAAGCTAATACTAGTGATCACTTGTAAGGTCTTGCATCAAAGGACACGTGAGGTCATGCCACAATTACAAGTGAGATCTTGGATGCAAGGACAAGTGAGGTTGTGCCATATGCACACTTGAGATCCTACCACAATCCATGTGAGGTCACGTGAGGGAGCATAAATGATGTCCTGCCATAAGGCACATGTGAGGTCACGTGAGGGAGCATAAATGATGTCCTGTCATAAGGCACATGTGAGGTCACGCCAGTGTTCACATGTGAGGACTTACAACCAGCACATGTGAGGTCTCAACTAGTTCATACATGAGAAATCAACACCAAACTTGCACAAGAGGCTACCGTTGATCTGAGAAAGAATCACCACTACATTGCTATATACGGAGGCAGTAAGGAGTAGTATATTGCCGGCTAATATCATTCTACTTCCGCTTGCTCTCAACCATGTAAAGCAAGCTGAATAGATTGTGGTTGAGGCAAGATACAAAGGGTGCAGGCAAGACACAAAGGGTGCAGGTCAGCTAAGCTATCCAATGCTTTTCCCAAGCATAACACCTTTTACAACACATGCCAATGACTTCCAATTCCATCAAGATGATAATGCCAACACACCATCCAAACAAGCAACAAGGAGTTGAACAAAGAATGGTTCCCAAGCCATTGGCTTGCCAAGGCCACAACCACTAGGAAGCAGCCCACGTCGACGCAGGCTGCTTCCCAATCATTGTGGCCTTGGCAAACCACTAGGAAGCAGCCCACGTCGACGCAGGCTACTTCCCAATCATTGTGGCCTTGGCAAACCAAGAGACAACTATTGGGAAGCTATCCCAAGATCACATTCAGGTAGTATAATGTAAACCACAAATACAACACTAACATCCAATCACATGCAGCTTCAATAATGTAGATTATGTAATATCTCATATAATGTTGGCACCAACTAGATACCAGAAAAAATAGAGTCCACATGGTCCAAAACCATCTGAAGGCCAACTTGGTCCAAAACCATCTGAATCATCTGAAGGCTAAATGGCCAACCTGGTCCAAAACCATTGGAAGGCCATGGCCAAAACCATTGGGAAGCTGCTTCCCAATGGTTTTGGCCTTGTCCTTTAGATGGCTTGGCAACCCTCCACATAAAACCCATCATCTAAGGCAATTTATATGTGTTCTAGGAAACAGCCTTAGCTCATCTAATGATAGCCTTAATCCTACACATACTTTGATGGGCATACTCTGGTGGCAAGATACAAAGGGTGCAGGTCAGCTAAGCTACCCAATGCTTTTCCCAAAGTAGGAAGCCAATACAACACCTTTAAAAACACACTTCCAATTCCATCAAGATGACAATGCCAACACATCATCCCAACAAGAGACAAGGAGTACACACTTTGACCATTCAAGTACCACTCTCGCCTTTAAATTGCATCTCCCTTTGGGACCTGATCCTATCAAGGTGACTAGCCCATATCGACCAAACAATGGTTACCAAGCCATTGGTTTGCCAAGGCCACAACCACTGGGAAAAGCAGCTTGCATCAACGCGGGCTGCTTCTTAGTGGTTGTGGCCTTGGCAAACCAATGGCTTGGCAACCATTCTTTGGTCAGTACCTCACATGCTTTCAATCCATCCGGGTCACATGGTTCAAGTAACAATTACCCCTGTGGTGGGAAAAGGTTCAAGTGTGCATCAAGATGTGTTCAACTCAAAGGACAATTCTTCATGGGTAAACCATCATACAGAGTGGGAAAGTTTGCCCTTCCAAAACCCCTCTCATTACATAGCAATTACCAAGAGGAAGAAAGTTCATGATCTCCCAGTTGTGCATCTACCCACCATCAACCTAATAGGCTTCATGGCCAGAGTGGGCAAGTTTGCCCTTCCAAAACCATCTCCCAGTCTTCATGGACAAAGAAACACCATTGGGAAGCAACCCGCGTATAGTATGGCCATGGAGCATAAACAGTCCATGTCAAAGATGAGCAGACCTGGGTAGTAGCATGAAAAAAAACATGTAAAAAAAGGGGCTGGAAGCAGCCCATGCTCTGCGTTCACCCAAGCAAGAGTTGGTTTTGCTCAGTTTGCAAGGTATGTAATACTCTTCAATTTAAAAAAAGGGGCTGAAAGCGGCCTGCGTTTTGCGTTCACCCAAGCAATTGTTGGTTTTGCTCAGTTTGCAAGGTATGTAATGCTCTTCAATTTAAGCAGAACCAGCTCTTGCTTGGGTGAACACAGAAGGGCATCCGGATCCATGCAAGGAGCACGTAAAGGGACACACAACTTTTGAATCCACGAAATGAGCATGCAAGGAGCATACAAGGGCAAGCAAAGATCTTTTGAATTAAAACAAGAATGGAGCTACTGAATCAAAGCATGCAAAAAGAAGGATCAACGCATGCAAAGAGCGACTACATTTTTTCTCAGAAAGAGGATATTTTAATGAAAAGGGGAGGTTGAGAAAATAACTATTGGTAGTGCTTGAGAAAAACTATTTTCCCAAAACTTACAAAACCATAACCTACAAATCTAAGAAATTATTAATAAAGAATTTTATAAAATTTGAAGGTTTTTGTTCCATAAACTCTCAAAATTTACAGGTATTTATACCTTTAAATTTTAATTTTGAAGGTATTTTTAGAATTTTGAAGGTGCAATTACACTGTACTCAGGTTTTTTTTGCACACTGGTCTACATAACTTTTGGGTGGCCTATTAATGTCATCATAACTATTGGCCCTGTAAGTGTCTGCATATCTTTTGTGTGACCATCGTCCGCAACCATTCGTGGGAGTTTTTGTGCATTATTGCTTGCTAGATTCTGTTTATTGTGGCCACATTTTCTTTGTAATAGCTGGATCAATCTCGAGATACTATTAAAAAAAACCAGTTTGATAAAGCTATTTAAATATTCTTGCTTTGGGTATGATTATTTTTTCGATTGTGATGTTATACTTTTATTATATATGAATAATGTAAAAGCATAAAGAATAACTAGGGTTCCACATATATAATTAGTATTTTGATTTATTGTAGTTATTTAAATATAAATTTTTTGGGTTCATATATTGAACAAACTTAATACCTTTAAATTGAATATATGAATAAATAAAATATTTATATTATATTGTTAAATATCAAAAAGAGGTACTTGTGTAAAAAATAAATATTATCTTTAATTTTGCATACCGTAATAAATTGTTCATTGTCGTTTGCCTTGTACACACAACATATTGGTTTTCTCACCTTTTCTTGCTCACATACACAAGTCATTTGGCCATTTTCATACCTATGATGGCTCGGTGTGTGACCATATATGGCCTTGTGGTTGGAACAAAGCTTATCATACGTTCCAGCCAAAGATACAATGAGATATCTCTATCGAAAATTCAAGAACACTTTGCGCTCTTTGGCCAGAGGTTCACTCTACATCCAGTGACTTTGGGTGCAAAACGTACAAAGATTGAAGCTCAGGCACTTGCTAATGGGACAGAGGGATATCTGTTGGATGCATATGTTCAAGCATTTTATAAGGTTGGGTTACAAAATGTCAACTTGGTGGTGCTTGATGAAGAGGAAGCAGTGCATAAATATAATGTGGTGGACCAGAGATCCTCTTTGCATTGCTTGAGTGTTTTTTATCTGATTTGTGTTCAACCCAAAGGGAGCAATATACATGTTACATTTCAAAGTGTGCATCAAATAGTTTTTGTTGATGAGCTTCCTGTATCCTATGATGGATATATTTCTTTTTTGAGCTCCCTTCTTCTGGGTGCAATTCTTCAATGCACGGGATGGATCATAAACATGATGGTAATGTATGGTGGGCAAACTGTCACTTGTTCAAGTGCTTGCTTTTTTGCAGGTACATTGTGACAGAGCAAGTTTGTAGGTCACCTATGTTGCTAAAATCTGGAGTGCCCGCACATTGTGGCAGCTTTAGTTGTGAATGAGACTCACTGGATTGGGAGACTGCGGGGCAAAAGGTGCCTCAAGTTGGGAGACTGGGAGAAGATAGTGGAACTATTGTGTGTAGTCATTTTGTAAACTTCCACCAGAGAGTGTGTGAGGTAGTGTCCCCTACTGTCATATATTATTGTGTTCCAAAAGATCAAGAGATTTATACAAGATGTGCAATGCATTTGGGTTACCACGACCATCCATGTGCAAAGGGTATTAGTAGGGTGTAAAAGAAAATAATTGAAGATAAAGTATACTCACATCATGCAAAGGGGAGTTCGTATGTAACACCTAAGCAAGTCAAAGTGAGTGTGGCCCAAGAGCTATTCTTGGACATTTTGATTAAAGAGCATGAAGGGAAAGAAGGAGATTTCAGTGACAAGGAGCTGAATGACCTACTTAAGACTGTGACTCCATTGTCGGATAAGAAGAGAATTCAGAGATGTATTCAAGAGAAGCAAAAGGGAGCAGTGTGTGTGGCTCAAGAGGACTCGAAGCCATTCTGGATTTGAAAAGCAAGATTGGTTATCCATTTTTGCATAGCATTTGCAGTTAGCTTTGTCCACACCACGACTTCTTCTATAATGGGTTTTATCTCCAATTATATACTACAGCCGTACAACATCAACATCCATCACTGCACATCATTGGGCCATCAAGTCATCGTCATCATCCAATAATTAACACATGGACATGTGGAGGATAGGCATGTACATCACCACTTCATCTCATGACCAACTACTTGGTAGATAATTTTCGTAATTCCATATTTTGTTTGACGATCCATGTTAACCACAATGGTTAACATTATTCTAAGCGTGGTTACGCTTCATGTAATTCATTTTTATACAAAACCATGCTAAGCGCTTCATGTAAAATGATATGGGATGACCAAGATTATGACATGTGTAATGCCAACCATGAGCAACAAAGCCTAGGTGTACATAGAGATAGATAACCAATTTTGGGCCCTCAATTGTTAAATGGACAGCCAACCATTGTAAAAAGAGAGCTCATGTATATAAGTGACTTATGAAATATGAAAGGATACAATCCCATTATCACAATTGAGTCTTCTCCTTCTTCCCTGTTGCTCTCTTCTGGCTATGGTGGTGAGCTTGTGTGTTGATGCATGCTTACTATGCTTGATTGCATGTGTGTGCTTTTTAGGTGATGCTTCCTATCTTCTCTGTTCTTCTCCTCCTTCTTGGTCTCTCTCTCTTACACATTATGGCATTGAGATAGGAGTAGAGCTCTCCATAGCTCCTTCTCTCATTGCTCCCTACCTCGCTTAAGAAAAGCTCCACTTGGGCTGCTACACAAGTGGTGGCGGAGTGAATCCCTAGTGGCGTCGCATCGAGGAGTTAACCCTCTTTAGGGTTGGCTTGCATCTTCTCTCCTCCCTTCTCTTCTTCTTCTTCTCTCATGCAAGGAGAATTCTCATTTAGGTGAACATCTTTGGCACCGCTATTGGGGATAGCACTTAGATTAGGGTCCTTTACAATCTATTCCTAATCTAGAGTCTTGTTTTGCCCATATGAAATGCAAATCCAGTGGTAGAAGTTGGTTATGAGATGCTTGTTTGACTCTTATTTGATTTGTATTATTTTTCTTTTGTTTATACAATGGAGTTGCAATGAAGCATCAAGAACATTAGGGGCTTCAGAGGCTACACCAAAAGAATAAGCTACAAGTGCCATAATTTTGCTCTTGATTCCATCAATTTTGGTTTTTCTTTAAGTATTCAAAAAACTGCATATTAGCTTAATCCCACCATTAACCTTAGGATCTTAGGTTAAATTTGGCATCCATGAATCATTAGGTAGCTTGGGACTAGCCTAAGCCATCCATAAAAAGAAAACCCTGAAAAATCCTTCAATGAGGGGGAGAAATCATGGAAAGACCAAGAAAAAATTGAGTGCAGTTTAGTCTCGGGTTGCATCTTTGAGAAGTGAAGGTTGTTCACTTCCTGTTAGATAATCTCTCCAAATCTGTCTCATAAATGAGAGTAATGTGCATTAAAAAGATCATAAATTTTCATTAAAAAAGTATAAACCTCGTGTAGCTGAACTTTCAGGAGAATATTTGAAGAAGGCGGTTGTCAAAAGATATGTCATTTTGGTGCAGTTAAGATACATACATGATGTCAGTCTATTAGTGTATGTTCGTACCTTCATAGACGTATGTCTATTCCTATACGAGTGAACATTTCGACGGTTTGGGGAGCCATGTTGATTGTCGTGTCCGCAGATTCATTCCAGAAGTGTAGGCCGATGCCAAGCCTAGGTCAAGAACCAGCTCCTCAAGGTCCAAATACCTCTTACCCCAAAGAGAAAGAGTCTACCCAGAACTCTCCGACTACACACGACACACATATACAACCACTACTCACCTCACAGGGTGTATCCCAAAACCATATGGACCCTTATGAAGCACACATCAGCCCACCACTAAGGTATAGTCCACAGTTAGGATATTATCTTCCAAGCCTAGCGCCCCCCCCACTTGTCGTACCCCAACCTACACTTGCCCCAGCTATGGAAGGATTGACATCAAAAATGTTGAGGATAGCCATGGAAATTGGGAAGGGGTAGCTTTAGGAATTGTACCACCAGCACCTATGTAGCCGGTGTGCAAGAGCCAAGATTGGAAAGGAATAAACCGGCCCACATCTCCAAGCTTATCACTTAGAGAATAAACTGGCCCACATCTCTAAGCCAAGATTGGAAAGGAATAAACCGGATACCCCATACCTCATTTAGAGATGTTTAACCAAATCTGTGAGGCATTTGGCTAGGTGGAAGATTAGGTTAAGGTGAGTGGCTTTGGCCTCACCCTCGATGGAAAAGTTGGACAGTGGTTCTGGTCACTACTAAAAGTAGAAGATAAGGCTACCTTTGATGCCTTGAAAGAGGCCTTCAAAGTAGGATACTCAAGACAAGGAACTTTGGAGTCCAATTGATCAATTGCATAATGTAAAGCAGAAAGAGGGAGAATCCATTTGGGACTATATCAACCGAGTGAGATATGTTCACTCTAACTACTATAACGATATGGACAAGTTCTCTAACAAAATACTGATCAGTTGATTCCTAGAGGGACTTGAAGATGTAGCCCTGCATAACTCCCTATATAATCTAGGGCATACCTCTTTTGAGCAAAGTTGTAGAAGTGCCATGGATTTTGAGGACATTTCAAGGGAACTCGTTCTCAAGAATCGCATGAGGACACTTTTGAAGCTTCCTTCAAAACCACAAGCACGAAATCAAAAGGAAAGGGAAAAGAATCCTCCTTAGGATAACAGGTGAAGCATTTGGTAGCTGTATTAATGCAGCAAATGACCCAACAATGGAGAGTAGGCCAAAGTTGTGACCAAGTTGGGCAACCTCATCTTTACCCCAAGAGAGAACTAGTGTGGTCCCTAATTTGTTGATTAAAACACACTAGTATGGAATGTCCACATCTAAGGCCCAGACCCACTTTCTACTACACTTACTGCTAGAGGTGAGGCAATCACGAAACCTCAACCTGCTACCATCAAAGAGCTACTTAAGAAAGGGCTTTCTACCACCGCAAGCCTTGCCACACCAAGGCAATTGCGTTGGACTCGCTAGCCCCAACACAACATAATGCACCTCAACCTGGCTATGAAGTGGCCTCGAGAGGAATCCTTAGGGTACCCGAAGTGCCCTTGCCACCCTCAGTCCTTCCATCATAACCACCATTACCTTGAGTGACTCCTATTCACTAGTTGACCCTCACAAAAATCTTTGAGGAAGGTGAGGAGGGAGAAGCTACCAATAACACCATCTTCGACCCCCCCGAGCCAGGAAGTCCACCCCTATAAATTTTGAGTCACTACGTGATGGAGGGTGAGCACATGTACCACATATACCTAGCAGCCACCCCCGCAACTCCATGGGGATGAGTCTTGAACATCGTGTCTAAACAACTGCCTATGTAATGTTATCATTGTGCTGGACCTCATTGAATAGGTGAATGTCCCTGGTCAAGAAAGGGATGGCAAGTACTCATGTGAGTACTTGCCACCTTAACTCCCTTATGGCATGTACTCCTGTGATGAGTACTTGCCACCTTAACTTCCTTATGGCCAAGTACTCTTGTGAGTACTCCCACTTAACTCCCTTATGCATAGGTTGTGGGGGATAGACCATATGTACAAGGATTTCCCATTAAAAAAACAAGTGTAATGGGGAAGGGAAATGAAGCTAAACCAAGTACCAACATTAACTTGTTGAGCATACGAGATGGCTTCATCCACACAGTGCCTCTAAATGCAGTCATATGAATGCAAAGCAGGAGGAGAGCTGTAGTCCATGCTGATGCTACTGATATGTCTACTTTGTAGAAGCAAGAAGCCTTAGGCCATGCAAGGATCTTATCTTTGAAGGAGGTTCCAAAACCAGCATGAGAAACTAGGTGCTCTCAAAAGAAAAAGGCCACAATGATTGGCAATGGAGATAGCCGTGTTATCATAGAAAGTGGATCCGATGAGGGGACAACTACCAACGTGTCATCTTCATCATATGAAAAAGAAAAAATACTACCATATGCCCATCACGCAAGAGGGAAAATAGAGCCTAGTTGTCTTCCTAGGAAGTTAGCTGCTAAATATCCTAACCCAATCGAGGAGAAGGGAAGGCTAAAGGTCGCTCAAGAGCTAGCCAAGGATTTTCAAGCTCAAGAAACCTTAGACAGTTCAAACTATGGGAAGTTCCTATGTCTAACATAGAATCAACTGAGGATACCCATGAGCCTAATAGAGGTCCCAACCGCCAAGCACCCCTTGGAGAACCTCCCTTGAGAAGTTGAGCCAAAAGCCACAACAGTCCCTCACCAGGTGGACCCTGTTGTTGCATACCTTAAGAGTATGAGGGAGACAACCACCCAAAAATATTAGACAACTCTGATGTTCATATCCCTATACCCTACACCCTGAAAAGCCTAAGCATGAATATGGATAGCAAGATTCGTGAACCTATGCCCATTCCGAGAGATATTAGAGGTCTTTTCTCCTTCTGTCTTCATCTCACAAGTCCAAATTCCCATTGGCACCTTACTTCAAGGTAGCCCGTCTATGGAAGGATTAGATAGAAGGAAGGCTTGGAGCCAGAATGGAAGAACAGGTGGAGGAATAAGTTAGGGAAGTATTTTAAAGGAGATGAACTCAACGTAGCACTACTCCTAGATTTTGATGAACTTTAAGTCACCACCATCCTAGATTTTTATCACTTGTAGACACAAATGCTAGCCATAATTTAATGTCCTATGACACATGGGACTCTCTCAGAGTCAGGAGACCAACTTTACTCCACACCCCGGCCACTCACTACCATCACTTCGCATTTTGTTAGGTACTTAGGTGTTGTTACAAATAACCCCTTGGAAGGAAAGTTTTATGTCATTCTTGTAGGGACAATGCAAGAAGAAATCCTCATGGTGGGAAGAGGATGGATGGGCCACAACCAATGTCATATTGATTGGGATGCAAGATGAAGAGCCGGTGCCACAGATCTTACCTCCACGAGATGCCAAACCCTCTTCACCAACTACTCTACTGATTACCAAAAAGATAGAACCATGCCACCCAAAAAGAGGCATCTCCCCTACCAAGATCCTCCATCCAACAAAGCCTCATTAGCTGCACACTTTGTAGCCTGTCAAACCTCGCCCAGCAATGCCAACTGCCAGTAGGTACCATCTCACACCTCTTCCACCTAACCCACCAATAATCATTGTCAGGTACCCAAGAACATCCTCATTTCCCAAGGTTATTATGAAGGTACTACCACCCTGTGGATCCCTCAAAGATCTCACCCTTCCCCTCAAACCTCAGTAACCCCAAAGGTTCTGACATGTCAACATACCACCAGAACCTCATGTTGACCTCCGCCAAGGCAACTGCAAACCCGTAAGATCAAGGAGAACATCCGACAAAGGCCCCACCAAAGCAAAACCATCGACATATCCCACCTCATCCTCACATCGCAACTACTTTATAGGTGGGTACCTAAAAATCTTCTCAAAGTCCAAAAGTTCTCTGAAGGCAATAGGCAAATATGGCTACCCAAGTTGCCCGCCCAATGTCTTGCCTCACGAGATCACGTTTGCAACACCTCTAATGGCGGCCTAAGCTGGGCATTACTACTAGAAGCTTGCCATACAAGGCCAAACAAAAAATCCAAGATGAATCCAAGGACACTCCTCTTGTGCCCACTGTCTCCATCAGCAATATTCCCTCAACCTCGGCCACCCAACGTGCCCTTATCACACGACTCCCACACCACCCCTACTCAGCCTCTCATCCCCTCCAACCCCTCATTGTCAAGCTGCCCCACCTGTGAGAGGTAGCAAGAACTAAAGAAGAGTTGCCAACCTTTCCCACACCCAATTGGACCCAACTCGTTGCCATCATTAATTGGGCAAGGAGTCAGTACAAAACTCACAATGGGGTGTCGACCACATAGTCCCATGGGACAAAACCTATTAATAGTAGGTGCCAAAAAAAAACTCTCCAAGGGAAAGGGAATGGCTCTTCACTCCTACAATGCCACGACTGTTCACTCTTGCAAGGCCACGACCATTCACTCTTGCAACACCACGGCCCTTCACATACCACTAGCCATTGCCATTCACTTACCGCAAGCTGTTGTGTCATTCACGTACCCCAAGCCACGTCCATTTCCTTTTGTCAATCCATGCCCGTTTGCTTGTCCAAACCATGGTCATTCCCCCATGGAGCCACACTTGTTCCTCTATGAAGCCACGGACGTACCTCCTCTGCAAATCTATATAAGGGCCCACCTCTATTCATTTTTATCGCTTTTCTTCTTGCTCCCTAGTTGAACTCTTGCCATTTTTTTATCCCAAATTTTCACAGCTTCATGTCCACTTGCCACCCCACCACTCCCATTGCTACTCTTGAGATCTTTGACTCCTCTCTCAAGGTTGTCATTCACACTCCCTAGAAGAAGAGAGGGAGCATAGGCCACCGCTTCAAGGAGTATGGTAGGCACCCAATCTAGCTCTCCCATCTGGGTGAGGCATTGATGAAGCAAGTTGATGGCCATGCCATCCGTAGCTTGATGAAGAACACCCACAAAGTAGAGCACATGTTGCTCTACTACAGGAAGCTTTTCTACCATGCCATCGAACCAACTGTCGTTGCCTGCTTGGAGTAGATTGGGCTTGGTGGTTTGCTTACCATGCAGCCTTGGGGATGACCCGACCTCCTCAACTGCCTCTACTTCATTGAGATGTACAACACCAACTGAGCTATAGAGGCAGGTGTTGGATTTCGAAGGTTCTCCCTATATAGTACCCCTATGACTTGTCCAAATTTGTAATCTACCTTGCTTACCTAGAACATCACGGTTGGATAACTATCCAATCAGCTTATGAGGCTCTCGGTTGTGTCACACCCTCTCCCCTTACTACCCATCTTACTACCCATCCAGCCTCCTTGTCTTCTACACCCGCATCATGTACCACACAGGTCATCGCCTCAACCACCATTGTTAGATATCCGTAATGCCGCTATACGGGCGTTACCACAAGAGGGGACGGCCTCTGGCTCACCACCCAGCCATAGAGGAAGAATGAGGATTGCCCCTCATCCCCCAGGCTATATAGTGTGTGGCCTGCCATCCACACTAGCCTGGCCGCCCATGACTCCGCATGGGCGTCCTCTCCCACTGAACCCCGGACATGGCCATCCGGTCTGCCGCCGTCGGTCACAAGCATTACAGCCTACGTGACATTACCCCTCCTTAAGAAGAGTTTTCATCCTCGAAAACAAACTGGGGAAACCTTTTGGAAATTGCACTACGGCGTTCCTAGGTTGCCACCTCCTCATCCCTATCTGTCCATTTAACAAGTACCTCCTGGTACACTTTATGTCGGGTTTGTCTGTCACGATACTGTAGAATCTTTTCAGGTTCATGTGGTATCTTTGGTGGCTCTATCAAGTCCACCAAAATCTCTGGAGAAACTGCGTTCTCTAACCCGTGAACTGATTTCTTCAGTTTACTGACATGGAAGACAGGATGGACTTGAGAACTCTCTGGTAACTCAAGTTTATATGCTACGTCCCCAATCTTCTTAAGGATTTTAAAAGGACCACAATATCTCGGAGAAGTTTATCACACTTTCCCGTTTTCATGGTTTCTGACTGCGCAGGAACCTTGAGGAATACAAAGTCACCTTCTGCAAAGGTCACCTTTCTTCGTCCTTTATCCGCATAAGTTTTAGCGCGATCGTGAGCGCTACGAATGCACTCTCGTGTGGCTCTGAGCATATCATTCATATCTTCAAGGAAATCCTTGACAGATTGAATCTTCTCCTTTTCTAGGCCTACAGCCATCAGAGATCTCGACTGGAATCCATACATTAACATGAATGGTGTAAATCCAGTCGCTGAGTGTTTGGAGCTGTTATAGGCAAACTCCAATAAGGGCAAGTACTCTTCCCAATTAGATTGCTTCTTACTAACATAAGAACGCAACATATCCTCTAGAATTTGGTTAACTCTTTCAGTTTGACCATCAGACTCCGGATGATCTGCCGTACTCATACTTAGAGTAGTATCCAACTTTTTGAAGATTTCCCTCCAAAAATGAGTGTTGAACTTTCTATCTCTATCCGACACTATATCTGCGGGCAGGCCATATAGCTTGTAGAGATGTTCAATAAAGAGTTTTGCCAACTCTGGCGTTTTTACAGTTTTCTTCGTGGCAACAAACTTTGCCATTTTAGTTAACCTGTCCACTACCACCCACACCGAGTCATTCCCTCGACTCGTCTTGGGTAAACCGGTAATGAAATCCATGGAAATGCTTTCCCATTTCCCTTGAGGAATCTCTAGCGGATGGAGTAGTCCTCCAACCTTAAGACGTTCATGTTTATTGACCTGGCACTTACTGCATTTCAGCACATAAGTCTGGACGTCCTTAAACAAACTAGGCCAATAAAACTGTCTTTTTACTAGTGCATAGGTCTTCTGAATCCCAGGATGACCCGCACTTGGACTATCATGACTTTCTTTAATAATTTGGGCCCGAAAGTCACCAATAGTTGGTACACATACTCCGACGCGCCATTACAGGCTACGTGACATTATCCCCCCCTTCTAAAGAGTTTTTGTCTCCTCGAAAACAAACTGGGGAAGTCATTGGTAAGCAAATGTCTAGTAGTACTCACGCAAGCCGTGATTTGGTATTTCAACCAAAACCTTAAGGCAAATTTCATGCCTTGATTTTGCATCATGTCATTAGCACAGAAGCTAATGTACTGGAGAGCACTCTAGTAGCGCAAGTTCTTAGACTATGCTACTAGATATTTGTAGACTACGCTACCATGTTGCATCACCAACTTGTTAAAACTTCTCCTTGGAAAGCTCTACGGCCATAGGAGAAATAAACTAGAGCCAATCTAATCATGCATCACAAGGATTAGTTCCAAAGCTGAGAGATACTTTCTCTCTTAGAGTAACATCTTTGCACAAGCATATGCCCTGCTTGGTGTTGGTATGAAGTATAACTATGAGAACATTATTTGCTGCCTCCTCATTATAGCGGCAAAGCTACCTACCCATCACAGGTGGCAATTTATCAAGCTATAACCGATGACAAGCAAATAAACGAGTACTCTTGTAAGAACTTCATAACCTTTCTTGTTTGGACACAAGGCATAACCACATCAAGACTACGCTTGTACATGGTTCTCATTTGCCAAAGTTTATCACAATCTTCTAGCAACTGTTAAAAGATTGTGAAGGGTTATGAGCACTTCGGCTCAATTAGGCTTACCTTGATTTCTCGTGACAAGCACTTCGTCTAATTTGGGCACAACTGACGCCATTGCCGGTCCTCTTAGCCCAAGTAAAACACACCGCAGTTTTAGATTTACACTATAGCCAAACTACGTGACTTTGATGGTCAATACTAAGTCTATGCTCAGCTTAAATTTAGTCTCTCTGAACCAAATGTGTGATCACCACATGTGTTACCCTCAATTCACTTCGAACTAGGTGGTGACACTACAGAGAAGGTGTGTCTACAGAAGAACACATTTGTTTGTCACTATAAAACAAACACAAATTTGTCCGAACAAAAACTTTAACTCTAGCAAAACGACGTTCGCAAAAGTGGAAATTGAAATCTGGCGAGGCTACGCTCCCAGAGTCTTCATAACAAAAATAAAAATGATCGAGAGGCTGTGCCTTGCCGGGATTATCCCTTGCGGGGATTATCCCTCCTCCCCAGCTGAGAGAGAGGATTGTTTGAATTTAGTTTCATTTTTAATTTCATTAAAAATGAATAATGAAATATATATTAAAAAAATAAATATTTTTTTTTCATCTGCTGGGCTGGTCGGCTGCCTGGTGGTCGTTGCCGCGCCTAGTCTCTTCAGACGGCGCACACGCAAGGCTCAGACGGCGCACAGGTCAGCAAGTCGCCCCCCCTACAGACGTGGGTTTCGGGTGGCGCACATAATGGCTCTTTGCCCTACTCTCTACACAACACACAGTGTTATGGCTGCTCTTCGCCCCCCTCAGACGACGACCTTCCTTCAATGCAAGTCGCCCCACCTCTTTACACGAGTTTCAGCATTCTTTCATGGGGCTGGTCTTCGCCCCCCCACACAACGCAGGCCATTTAGCGTTTCAGCCTCCCCACGTAGAGTTTCAGCCTCCCCATTTAGCGTTTCAGCCTCCCCACGTAGAGTTCATTTAGCATTTCAGCTATGAGTCCTGGGCTGGTTTTCGACCCCCACCCCCACACATAGTCTACGGATGGCTCCTCGCCCCCCCCTCAAAACCATTGACAAATTGTTTCGCAGACAAGCTTAACGAAAAAAAAACGAGAAGCTTACCTCCAATTTGCTTGCTGTGTGTGACGGGGAGAGAGAGAGAGAGAGAGAGAGAGAGAGAGAGAGAGAGAGAGAGAGAGAGAGAGAGTTCTTCCCTTCCAAATCTTGGCCGCCTCCCTCCACACACTCCATTGTGGAGATAAGGGTGAGAAGATGAATGGTTGAAAACCATCGAGTGGGCTCCGGTCCCCCGATCACGCGCGGACTCTGATGATCCCATCGAACCACGCTCTGATACCAGTGTTAGATATCCGTAACGTCGCTACTACGGGCGTTACCACAAGAGGGGACGACCTCTGGCTCACCACCCAGCCATAGAGGAAGAATGAGGATTGCCCCTCATTCCCCAGGCTATATAGTGTGTGGCCTGCCGTCCACACTAGCCTGGCCGCCCATGACTCTGCATGGGCGTCCTCTCCCACTGAACCCCGGACATGGCCATCCGGTCTGCCGCGTCGGTCATAGGCATTACAGCCTACGTGACAACCATCCTCCAATTCAATGATTTCCACATTTCTTTTCTGCATGACTTCACTCTTGAAGAGGTGTGCAAGTCAAAGGCCTTTTTCTTCTCCAAATGCTTGGCGCAGCTGCCCCTGTGGGGAAACCCTGCTGAAAAAAGGGACGACGATGATGATGAGGGTGATGTTCATTTAACTAAAGGAGACCCCCCCTGCCCCCCAACCTCACCCCCAACAACCTCCTCTTGGCTCACACTCCCACTCCCACCCAAGCTCCGACTTGCAATGGCCATCCAACCCACCCCCTACTGGTGCCCACCAATGCTCCCTTGAACCACCCACCCTCCATGCCAAAATCCTCTCAGGCACTAGCTTCCTTCCTCCACCCTCTTCCCCCACCACCCTTCCCCTCTTTTCCTCACTACATACCACCCCACCTTGTGTTCCCTCGCTACCTCCTTCCCCAACACCACCCTTCCCACCTTCCTCTCTCCATTTAGGATTTGGCCTGCCTCCCCAAGGACCTCCCTTCTACATTGGCACACCCACATTCTCTCCTCGATGCCTTGCTTGGCACCTCCCCCCCTCGACCTCCACAACTCCTCCACCTCACAAACTCCAACCCTTCAACTTACCTTTAGCCCCACCCCTGGAAGAAGGCAAAATCCGTCAACAACCCCCATAGGAGCAAACGAGGTGGATCCCCCCTCAATTCCCTCAACTGTCATGTTCCTCTAGACTGCATAAAATTTGAGCAAGCCAACTACATTCTGCCGGGTGGACAGCTCCAACAAGTGCCCCTAACAAAGATCACCGACCACATGGACATTCATGTCCTTTGGCTCTACATCGATGCCAAGATGGATGCTTGGAAGTGACAGCACTTGCACCGCCAACGCGCGGTGGCCACATCCAGCCCGCCAAGCTTGCTCGGCCCCTCACATTTGATCTTATGGGTGAGCATCCAATTTGGCGTCATTTCCTCTTCAAGCTACAAATCTGGTTTGAGTATATTGCAAAGCCCCCTGCCATCTCCGCATCAACGTGGCCTACTTCCCATCTGCCCATCCTCGCGCTAGGCCTAGGATCCTGACCTTGCCATAATCGCCACCATCTGCTTTTTCAGCTCATCGTCACTATCTTGGTGGAGTTCCCCACGTGGCACCACTACCATGAATGAGCCCAAAGGCCTTGCCTTCGACATCAATAAAGGCCCCACACTCAAGAAGCTCTTTGGACTACGAACAGATCGAGTGGGTGCCCACCTGCACCTCCAAACCTTCAAAGATATGATGGAGACCGCCTTCTTGATAAGCTATAATGCTTTCCATCAATCCCCCAAGTACCCCAAATCGTGGTATGATTTTTTTTGTACATACTCCCTCTATTGATGAGCCTCTCTCTCTCTCTCTCTCTCTCTCTCTCTCTCTCTCTCTCTCTCGCACACATGATGGCATTGAGATAGGAGTAGAGCTCTCAATAGCTCATTCTCTTATTGTTCCCATCTAGCTCAAGGAAAGCTCCACTTGGGTGACAAAAGTGGTGGTGCAGTGAGCCCCTAGCGGCTTCACATCGAGGAGTTAACCCTCTTTAGGGTTGGCTAAGTGCATGTTCCCAAACTGATCCTTGCATCTTCTCTCCTCTCCTCTCTTCTTTGTCTTCTTCTTCTTCTCATGCAAGAAGAATTATCATTTAGGTGAACAATCCAACTTTTACAATCATTTCCATGTCCACGGACCAGGTCTAGTTCGATCAAGCAATTCAACTTCTTCAATCACTCGATTCCTACATAAATTATGGGATTCATCACGATTAAATCATGGGATTTAGGACCAGTTCAATTGATGATCTGACTTCTTCAATCACTCAATTCGATTATCTGATTCAATCTTTTGAAAGATTCAACTTTTTAATTAGCGATTCAACTTTTTCGATTAGAAATTTCACTTCTTCAATTGAGAAATTTAACTTCTTTGATCGTGCAATTCTACTACAGTTTGATTGCTTGATTCTACTTCAACAATTGTCCAATCTAGGACTTCAATTTAATTGCTTGATTCTACCTCAATAGTTGTCCTATCCATGACTTTGAATTCAATCGATTGCAAACTACTTCAATTGTCCAATTGAATGCGGACTTCAATTGTCTAATTTAACTTTAGACATCCATTGTCTAATTGCTTGATTTTACCTCAATAGTTGTCCTATCCATGACTTTGAATTCAATCGATTGCAAACTACTTCAATTGTCCAATTGAATGCGGACTTCAATTGTCTAATTTAACTTTAGACATCCATTGTCTGATTCAACCGCAAATTTTTAGCAGACTAATCATCAGTATTATTTGGTGACTTTATTTCAAGCTATTTTCAACGTCTCTCTTTCTCAAATTTAATAGCAATCAGGTATGGCCACCAACTCCGACTCATCTAGTTATTTGTTTGGTATTCTTTCAAAAGAAGACAAGTAATATGGGGCAAATTACCCACTTTGGAGTTTTATGGTTAGAAATGTCCTTATTGTTAACAGTTTATTGGGTCTTGTGAGTGGTGATGAGTTTCACCTTGGCACATAATTACTCTTGCTACTCCTCAACTAGTTCTTTAAGGCCAATAGACCCAGACACATGCTCCTAAGATTATTGTTGATCAAAGAAGATGGGATTACTGTGTGGCTAATCAAATAAGATGGGATTCTAATGATGCACAAGCTTTGGCATTAATTTCTTTGTCTATCAAAAGGTCTATTGTTCCATATATCATTCTTAAAAGGCCTTTAAGCTTGCTTAGGACACTTTAAATACTATGTATTAGGCTAAAAATGATGCAAGATTTTCTTTTTCAAAAGATAACTCGGTAATGAGAAAATTCAAAAGAAGGGGTCCATCAATGAACACTTAACCAAGTTGTGGGACTTAAGAGAACAACTTCTCAACATTGATGAAATTATTCCTAACAAGGAAATGATTAACATAACTCTCTTAAGTCTTTGCATGAACCTTTTTAGGGGTTCCCATCAGCTCTCTTTGAGAGTTGATGATGCAACCCCTCTTACCTATAGGAGCACCCTCTTACCTTTTCTAGCAGAGTGATTAGGCTCTTGTCACAAAGGACAAAGGCAAAAAGCTTCGACAAATGATAATTCAAATAAATCTTCTAAGGCTAAGGATGATCCCAAGAAGCCAAAGGAGGGGTTCAATACTTCCCTTAAACTTTCTTTGAGAGGTAATTTAGCCCCCTCTTGCCCATAGGAGCTTGTTAACTTATTGTTTGCAAGAGGAGTAGTAGGAGTAGAAGAATGCATCTATAAGTTCTAGAAATAATCAGGCTTTTGTCACCAAGGAGAAAGGATACAAGCTTCGAGACGAATGAATATCACTCAAATAAATCTTCCAAGGCTAAGGAATGATTCTAAGAAGCCAAAGGCAGTTACTTGCCAGTATTGCAAGAAGCCTAGCCATACACTTGAACATTGCTATAAATTGCAGAGGCTAAAGAAAAGAAGAAAAAGACCATAGCAACATGGTGTTACTGAGAGAAGAAACACGACTCTAGTGGAGATAGTTAGATTCATGTTAAAGAGCATTTCTTTGTGCTACTAATGTATTGAACATGATGCAACTCATGACCAAACATTAACTTTCGTGTGTCTCATCTTTCAAAGTTTATGCATTTCCAAGATGTATCTTTAGATACTTATTATAAGGCACTCAAGACCTTGGATTATTCTATGCCAAGGGGGTGATTTATAATTGCAAGCCTTCTCTGATTCTGATTGGGAAAGTGATTATGATACAGGATAGTCCAAATCTAGAAAAAAACTACTTCTTTATTGGCAAATCATGCATCTCATGGCTAAGAACACTTGGCTAAGCATAAGAAGTAACCAACTATGGCTAAGAACACTTGGCTAAGCATAAGAAGTAACCAACTATGGCAACCTCATCCTGTGAAGTGCGACAGTTGAAAGTCATTAGGAATTTTTTGGACCCAAAGAGGGCCTCTTGGATTAACTTTTGATTAGGAATGGACCAATAGGAAGAGGGATGGGTGCACATTTTTGACTTCTTTGACCCTAAGGAGCCTAGGCTTTGGTTTGCTAATGGGACTTAATTACTACTCTTGTCCCCCTACCTCTTGGGCCCAAACTTAGAGGTCCCCCCCACCTAGAATCACGCAGATTAAAAACCCTAAAAATTAAAATAATTTAATTTTTTCCCAAAAGTGTGTTTTCCCTCTCAAACTTCCCCCCACTCTAGGTTTGGAAAGCTCATTTTGAACCTCTTTCTTCCTCTTCTGCAGAAACTCCATACCTCTCAAGCTCTCCCTCCTTGTCAAGCTCCCTCAGTCTCAAGCTCCCTCTCCCTCTTTCTTCCTTTTCTAAGCTCTCCATTGCTGCAGAAACTCCATCCCTCTCAAGCTCTCCCTCCTTCTCAAGCTCCCTCTCCCTCTCAATCTCCCTCTCTCTCTCTCTCTCTCTCTCTCTCTCTCTCTCTCTCTCTCTCTCTCAAGCTCCCTCCCTCTGCATTGCTGCAAAAACTCTATCCCTCTTTAGTCTACTCTAGGTTCAGGAAGCCTATTCTCAAACTCTAACCCTCTTTTAAGCTTTCCATTGCTACACTGAAAACCCTGAACTTTCTCTCCTCTCCACTCCTCTATTGTGAAACAAGCTTTTCTTTTCCCTTCTTCTCTTTTCTTACCACCATGGCCTCTTCCAGTAATGTGAGAAGACCTAGGGAGAAGGTGGAAGAGCTTGTGTTGCATAACACAAGAGATGAGAATGGAGTTTGGGCTCCAACAAGATTCAGGGTTGGGGCTTGGGTCTACATGTAGCCAAGCTCGAAGGGACCATATCAAGTGTGTCAAACTGGGGAATATGCTACATCATTGGAAGGGGCAGCTACAAGGCTTCAAGCATACTAAGAAGGAAGGACTGGTTGCCATAGTGCAACATGTGTATACCCTTAGAGACCTGTACATTCAAGGCCAACAACCAAGGTTTCCTTCAAATTGTCAACGTAACATAAACACACCTTTAACAACATGCTAATATTGGATTTTTTTTTCAAATTTTCTTATGATTCTCCATTTTCTTATGTCTCTCTGCAGATATTTTCCCCTCTAATTATGTTGAGGAACAACCACTCCAAAGCCTCACTGGAGTTTTCTATGCTATGCATGCATCCATTGGAGAGGCAATGTTTGTATCTCAAAGCCCAAGTGATCTTGTACAGAACAATATCTTTTTCTTTTCTCACTCATATTTTGTAGATAAAAAAACAAGTTTATTTGGCAAGCTAGAAGAGATCCCCAACCCCTCTCTTAACTATCCTGAATGGCCTGATGCTTGGACCATCTTATGCTTAAAGTTTAAGATGGTAAGTGATATCAAGACATCACTCAAGTTTTCAAAGGCATCTAGGTCAGTAGGGCTAAATTGGTTTTGTCCTTTACATGTTTTTGTGCACATGTTCAATTCCATGCCAATGCACTAAACAAAAACAATGTATATTTGTAAGAGGTACGGTCTGACCTCATTCAAGGATTACTAGGAGAGGGTTGGGAGCTTAATGAGGGGTCACATCAAGGTGATGTGTACAAGTGCAATGTAGTAGATTCTACAGTGTCTTTCAGGTTCTTGAAGGCACACTCTATTTTGTACATGCGTTTGCACTACCAAAGATGGATTCAAAAGCACAAGACATGGATCTCACTTCAAGCCTCAGAAGAAGAAATTATGCCTATTGAGGTAGATGTGATGATGCAAAATGGATAGATTGAGCGAGTGGCAGCAAGCAAGAGCATTGGAGCCTAGCAGACCTGCATCAACACTTTAGCATCATGGGCTTTTGTGGAAGAGTCAAGTTTCAAGTTGATGAGAAGAAAGGTATATCTGATTTCACTACATGTCTAGAATTAACCCTTACACTTTTTGGTTATTGTGCCACTTTCTATATTTTTACAGATTGGGAAGCGTAAGGAGGGGACAACCATGGTCATAGAATCATGGCAAATGGGGGACCTTGAATTTTCAGCAGCAAGGTGCATAGCCCTACCAACACATAGTAGGCATGTGGAAGAGCTTGAAGATGAACTGAGTATATGGAAAAATAGCCTTTGTTTTGATGCACGTGAGGGGCAAGAGTTTTAGAATCGAGGTGAAGGCAGCAATGACAAGCTTTCAACTTGAAGATGAACTGAGTATATGGGAAAATAGCCTCTGTTTTGATGCACGTGAGGGGCAAGAGTTTCAGGATCGAGGTGAAGGCAGCAATGACAAGCTTTCAAGTCAACAAGGAGATGGAGATCAACATGAAGTAAATGTCACAAGAGGGGAAAAAATGAAGACATTATAACAATTTTAGATTAGATGACATGCTTGTAATTTTGTAGCAGGCTCTTTTTTAACCAATCTTTGTTTAATTGAAATCTTAATATTTCTGTAATTTTTTTGTCTAGCGGTCTAGTGTGAAAAGGACAAACTTTAAATTTTAACTATAAATAGCCAAAGGTGCCTTCTTTCTCATTTTCACGCGATAGAAACCAAGCACGAGCTCACACTATCTCTTTGCATTCACATGGCTACCCACTTTGACAACTTCTGTGAGTTCCTCTCCACCACTTCGTGGGCGGGCAAGAGCGAGCTCTTTGTCATGTTCTCTCATGAAGTCCACTTTGAAAAGTCGCTCGCCCTTGTGTCCCAACATTATGAGACGCAGATTGCATACATGAAGCAATACTTGGCTCCCCACTCCATCTCCTTTCCCCATTGCCCCAATGATCGATGGGTGCCTATTGAGCTGCTTAAGTACATTCAATAATATGCCCGCCCCTACATCCAATGCCTTGAACGCTTCATCAACATCTGCATCCCTGTAGGAGCTTACTGTACCTTCAATAAGCAGGAGGTGAAGAGGTTGGGGAAGGGCAATTTAGGAACTAGGTTCCTCTTGTGGATCACCACTTTTTCGTTCCTCATCAGATGAGGATTCGGATGAGGAGGTAGAGATGCTTGCATTGCAGTTGGCAGAGTATTTGAGGGATGACAAGGAAGTGAATGCAGTAGGAAACGAGTGCTGGTGTGGAAGAGTAGCTTGCATCAGATGCACAATCTGCAGCAGCTGAACAGCCCACTGTAGTAGAATATGCGGGGGCATCTCCCCCACACGAGGAGAGCAAGGTGCTGCCAGAGCTTGAGATCAATCTCTTGAGCACCATTGTGGTGGAAGGTGAAGAATACTTATTTCTTCATGACCTTGAAAAGGCAGCTGGCTTGAGAATGGATGAATGCTTGGGCATTATATGCACGCGATGTGAGGTGGACCTTGATATGTCCAACCTCGGTCCTCACCTAGATAGTGCTATATTACCCCTTGGAGAATCTATCACAGAGACAGTTGCTTTGGTCAAGGAAACTGTGGTTAAGACCGCGAAGCAAGCCCTAGTTCCACAGGAGGAATTCACAACCTTACAAGACAAGCTAGAGGCTGAAAAGGATACCCTTGCTGGAGTGATGGAGGAGACCAAAGCACCAAAAAAGGATGATGCTAAATCCTCGATTGACCTCTCCGCTCCACCAGCACGGCAAAAGAAGACATTGAGCAAGAGGTAATAATCGACCTTTTACAACCTAGAAACATTTGTAATTATGTATAGGAAAATATTTTGATTTTTCCTTTGATTGCAGAGGGTGGTTGAAATTGACACATTTGCTGGGAGAGGCGGCGGCAGCAGAGACTAGGCCAAGGTCCGTGGACATGATGCTGCGTTAGCGCACTATCTTGGTCGACTTCCTATGGATGGCATCGCCATTATCCACAGGGACTACACCCCTCAATCTGCCTTGACTCTCTTCTTTTTGAAAGCCCTCTCTAAGGTGCTCTGTGTAGCCTCTATGATGGCACAAAGCACCAAATGTATAGTTCTAATTAAAAAATCCCTTGCCCTTCGATGTTTTTGGTTTTAGATTCAAGGGTAAGCTTCTTGCTCGTATAGGTATAGCCAAAATCATAGGCATAGAGGATCCTCAAGAAATAGCCCAATCACTCCTTGAGCACACTCTACCCAATAACAAGAGAAGGAAGCTCAATATTGTAAGAAAGCTTTTGTAAAGATGATGTATCACTTCTTATTATGAATACAATATAATTTTTGCAAACTTATTTTCATCAAGTATATCATTGTTTTTTCTAGTTTGTACTATCAAAGTTTTTGTGAATGCATCAGAAATGACCCTAGGAGCCTGGGGGAGCAGTGCCAGAACAGTGCGAATTTTGAGCCTGCACCACTGCTGTAGAGCCCAAATTCACACTGTTTTGGCAGGAGCAATTCTGATGCATTGGATGACAAATAATGTATTTTTACACATGATTAAAGGTATTTTTATCTTGTAAATTACTGTTTCTCATAATCAATGTACTCAACTTGATTATAAATGCATCAGAAATGATTCTGAGTGGCTGGGGGAGCAGTGCCAGAATAGTCCAAATTTTGAGCCTGCACCGCTGCTGTAGAGCCCAAATTTGCACTGTTCTGGCATAGCTTCCCCAGCCCTCCAGGAGCAATTCTGATGCATTGGATGACAAATAATGTATTTTTACACATGATTAAAGGTATTTTTATTTTGTAAATTATTGTTTTTATAATTAATGTACTCAACTTCATTATAAATGCATCAGAAATGATCCTGAGTGGCTGGGGGAGTAGTGCCAGAACAGTGTGAATTTTGAGCCTGCACAGCCACCAGAGCCTAAATTCGCACTGTTCTGGCATAGCTTCCCCAGTCCTCCAAGAGCAATTCTGATGCATTGGATGACAAACAATGTAATTTTACACACGATTAAAGCTTTTTTTATCTTATAAACTATTATTTCTCACAATTAGTGTACTTAACTTCATTATAAATGCATCAGAAGTGATCCTGAGTGGCAGGAGAGCAGTGCCAGAACAGTGTGAATTTTGAGCCTGCATCGCCGCTGTAGAGCTTAAATTCGCATTGTTTTGGCATAGCTTCCCCAGTCCTCCAGGAGCAATTCTGATGCATTGGATGATAAACACTATATTTTTACACATGATTAAAGGTGTTTTTATCTTATAAACTACTATTTCTCACAATTAGTGTACTCAACTTCATTATAAATGCATTAGAAATGATCTTGAGTGGCTAGGGAAGAAGTGCCAGAACAGTGCGAATTTTGAGCCTACATTGCCGTTGCGTAGAGAGGCCAAATTCGCACTGTTCTGGCACAGCTTCTGTAGTCCTCCAGGAGCAGTTCTGATGCCTTAGGTGACAAACTGGCACATGATAGGCACTCCATGTTAAACAAACATGATGACACCGAGATATTGTAAGAGAAACTTAAAATTTTAATTATCAGAAGGTTACAAATGAAAGCCAGATAGGCTTGTTACAAAGGGGGGTTTGAAACAAAAGAGTTGCTTCAAAAAAAAAGGTCAACATCTAAGATCTCTAGATCATGTCTCGCTCGCCTCGAATGCGCCAAGCTAGTTGCATGTCCTTGGCCGATATGGTAATCCTCTTTGCATGTATTGCAAGGAGGTTGGTGTCTTCAAAAATCTCAACAAGGTAAGCCTCGGAGGCTTCTTGCAATGCTTCAAGGGCAATCCCCTGCACACGGAATTTTGTTCTATATCATTGGAGAATCTCCTTCACTGTGCGAGCGAAAGGGGCTCTTCTTATCAGCAACTCACTGTTCCTCTGATAAAACTTGATTTCTTGTAGAGCCCTATGCCCTTGGCACATCCTTCTCCTTGGAGCTCTCTGTGTTAGTGCGTTGGCGAGACTGGGACTTCCTTGGCTTGAAGAGCTTGACCTTTCTATGCTTGAGCGCACTTGCAGGAACCTCCTCTTGGTCTCTCTCATAGTCTGAATCCTCCTCCTCTTGTTGCTCTGGTACCTATGTATCAAGTTCCTCCCGGGTAGGTAGGGGACCCTGTCCTGGTAGTAGGGTCTTGCCACCTACGGTGCTGTGCAATGTAGGAATGTTTTCACCAACCCAATCGAACTGCTCATCATCGGCCTCTCTGTCTTGATCTCTGGGGTGGCTGCATTGTGGGGTCTTCTTCATGCGGTTGCTCCCACTAGAAGGGCCTGCATGTGTGTGCGTTGGTGTTGCTGTGTGAGAGGAGGGTTGGAGGACTCTGGTGATCACATTGGGCGTGTCCTGGAATCCAAGGGGTCGCTCTCTTCCGTGGTGTCGCCAGTATGTGGTCGTTGGGTGCCTTGCACTGTGTTTTGTGAAGGCATGGTAACACGTGCGTGCCATATCCATGTACGACTATGCTAACGTGGTGATGTGCTAGTGTCCTTACGTGGGTGTCTACGTAGATCTTGAGCTCAAGCTCTCTAAAAAAGTGAAATGAAAATAAAGTGAGAGAAGGAACTATTAATAGTTTTTTTAAAGGGCAAAAAAACCTAACTAAACTTATTTTCTTAGCCTTATTACATCTAGATTTATGCTGGTGCGTGCACAACCCAACGCCTCCCTTGTCTCCTCATTCGTGCACGCTAAGCACCATGCCTATGGGGAGCATTGGTCTGCAACCATTCAAGCCGAGCATGACTTTTTACAGCCTTGCGTGCCTCTTGCGCAAGCTTAGATTGTTGGGCCCGCTCCCTAACCAATACCCTTCCAAAGGTTGTGCGATAAAACCAATTGAACATCTCTTGTAGATAGTTTGTACGTGTTCCTCCTGCAAAAGCTCCACCTCCATGTCTTGTATTTTTGAAATAAACCCCTCTTGCTTTATAATGTGATTTCTCCATCCCTTGGGTACTCCACATGTTGAGCGATCCATACTTGTTCATGAAATACGCACCATGCGTATAAACTATGTGCTGTACACATGACAATAGAATTTAATTAGAAAAAGTCAAGGTTAAAACACCAGTTTATTTTTTTACTGTACAACTTACCATATAGTGTGTTACTTTACTCTCTCCCCAAGCACCTAGCACACTTTTGGTGAATTCTATGATATGTTGTTGGAATGATGCTCGTTCTTGGGCAGTTGTGCTACTTTGATTCATAATGCGGACCATGTTATTGAAATTTATCCAAAGCTGTTTGCGCATATTTACAAGAGCTGGCATTGGACAATCTACATTTGTGGTGATTGCACACAGGTCTCTCCAGAGTCCCCAAGTCTTCTTTGAATTCTCTATGTTTGCTGGCTTCTCCAAAAATCTCCTTGCCTTTGATCCAGTCATGGAGGGAGACCTTTTGAGCAACCTCGTACAACATACCAGAGGCCTGCTTATTCACTTCAATTTTCACGTTTTTGCCACCATGGCAGTCCAGAGAATTCAAAAGATGCTCTAATTTACCAAGGGTTGCAACTTTCCTCTCTTGTGTAGGCATTGTGAATGCATAATCGATATGGCACTTAAGCAATCGATCAAAGATTCTCATGAATGCATGAAGTGTGCAAAAGTGAATATTCTTTAGTGGAAAATTAATGATGGGGCTCCAATTTGAATTCATGTTTAGTTCTCCTAGCATATCAGGAGACATGACACCTTCCACCCATCTTGCATTTGGTTTTTCCTCATCTTGCATTTGGTTGTTTCTCATCTTCATCACATCAGTTGACTTAGTTGGATCTACTGCATCTTCTTGTTGCTTCTTCCCTTTCTTGTTGGGACCTTTCGAGGTATCCTTCCCAATAGAACCAACCTTCTGTATACCTTTTCCATTTGTCTTTTTCTGCCTAGGAATATCAATATGAGCATTGCAGTATGAACAAGGCCATCTTGATGTCGCGCCTTGAGCACAACCCATCATGCATTTAATTGTCTTCAAATCTCCCCCAAGATGCCAATCCACCTTGAACTTTCCTATGTTTTCTACATCTATAAGTTGACCATCAAATTGCTTTTTGATTACATCTGTTATCCAGGGAGTCCTTTCAAACATCCATGTCAATACCTCATGTATCTCCTTCTCGGTACCTCAAAAATGCACCAAGCCACCAGACCTCTTTCTCTAATTGCACACTAAAACTTGGTTTGGTAGTCTTTTCCCATGCACATATCATGGCCTCATTCATGAGCGTAATGCTCATACGTTCCAGCTTTTGCAATTTGGCACTCATCTAGCTTGAGCACAAATGAAAGTGTGCTCCCCAAAACTGCAGATAAACGATAATTTACAATATTCAAAACAAAATAATCGTCTTCATTTTCTACTGAAAAACATGAATAGTAGCAATTGCAAGTTCTCACCTTGGTGAAAGACCATAGAACTTCACCATAGCTTGTTGTAGTCTCTCAATATGAACAAAGATGTTATTGTAAACATCATAGTGAAATTCTGTACTTGTTGTCTTGATTTTCTATCTGCTTGACTTTGTGTCTAATGTTAGTGTGCCCTCAACGTGATAAAACTGTCCTATAGCTCGCTACACATCATCATTATTGTTACGCTTGACATTGTGAATCACCTTGAGTGTAGGAAATAATATGCCAGTGATTCCTTGTCTCTTAGAAATGCATCTTTTACAACCTGATGGATTTCTTGGTACACTTTCATGCTGATTCCAGCCGCATCACAAGCATGTTGAATTAATGAAGAATCGATGGAGGTGGTAATCTCGCTCACTACATTGCTGACAACAGCTTGGCGTATTTTAGGATGATGAGGGTCAGTAATAATTGAGAGAATATCCTTGGTATTCAAAATGGCTTTGACCAAATCCTTCCATCCCTCTTGATTAGAACCACACACCTCTTGCAAAAAATTCTTGGCAGAACACAAATCATGACTATTTTGTTTAAATCACTGAGTGCATAATGAAAGTTTATGTTACTTACTTTGTTGTATGAATCCTTTTCTTCCGTGCTCCACCTTTAAATGCAAGAGATTCTATACCAGAGCCAATGTCTTTTTATGTTCACGAGCACCATTTGGCATTGCTCTTTGAGTCGTTTGATAAGTTCCTCTAGCCTTTGAATCTTTGCATCCTTCTCCACATTTAAATGCAAGAGATTCTATACCAGAGCCAATGTCTTTTTACGTTCACGAGCACCATTTGGCATTGCTCTTTGAGTCGTTTGATAAGTTCCTCTAGACTTTGAATCTTTGCATCCTTCTCCACATTCTCTGCGAGGATCTCTTTCATTTTATCTGATGATGTTTTTAAGTCCTTTTCTTGACATTGTAAAAGGCTGAATTGTGATGCTTGCAATTGAGATTGGAGAATATGGGTTTGCCAAGCTCCACTTGTAGTCAATCTTCTGCAGTATCCTAACAAGCCAAGCTCTCCTTCACCAACAAATTGCATAAAAGATGATAAATTGCAAAAAGGAGGGTTTGCTCTTAATGATGGAGGGTCAACTGGATAGAGATGCCCATCAACCCAAAGATCTACATTTTTCTCCTTAGCTATCCTACGAGCTTGGACACATTGTGCATCAGTAGGATGGGTTTTTTTAGAGCTGCCATACTCTTCACGAATACGAATGTATAAATCAGCCTTCCATTTTCTAGCTTCACAAGGGGATACACACACAGCTTGCAAAGACTCCATAGCTAAGCAGAGGAAGAAGCTAAAGCAGAGAGATCCTGAGAGAGAGAGAGAGAGAGAGAGAGAGAGAGAGAGAGAGAGAGAGAGAGGGAGTGAGTGAGAGAGACTGTTAAAACTTTGCCGTTTGCAGGTTTAACACAAATCCGTTTTTCTAAGTAGAAAATGATATTTTTGATATACAAATATACTAACATGGAGTTTTTCATCAATAAATTACGTTTATGAGAAAAATTAAAAAATAATAATTTTTGGGGTCCCCACAATTTCGGGATCTCATGGATGTAGCGGTTCCTGATAGTTAGTTATATTTATGGGATTTTGGGGACCTGACAGTTAGTTATGGATGTACTGGCTCCTGACAGGCTTCTAACGTGACCCTTGAATTACAAGCTTTTTGGAGGGAAAAATTTATTTTCATCATACATATTAGTTGGGTGGCTTTTTTCCACCTCAAAATGTTAAAAAAAAAAAAAAAAAATCACTTTTTGGTACCCACCTAAATACGAGAATGTTTTGCTAATGTAAAAGGGAGATATGGTGGGAGTTACTGAGAAAGGAGATTTCAAACTGACAAGAAAGATTCAATTTGTAGAGAGTGAAGATAAAAAATTCAAAAAGTATGAGAAAAGTCAAAAAGTAAGAGAGAGAGAGAGTATAAGAATATTCCCTTTAAAAAGTGAAACTAGGGGGGTATGGCTGATGTGGCAAGGCAAAAAATAGGGGTCATCATAGCCTTTGTCTCCCTTAAGCCCAGCTTTTTAAGCTCTAATCCCTTAAAATTAGGAATCCTTAGGAGGCCCTTTTTGGGTCCAAAAAATTCCTAATGTGTATGGTTGAGAAGATTGATGGAGGATATTTGTGTCCCTTTAGACACTCCTATTCTAATTATCATTGGTAGTCAAAGTGTAATGGTAGTAGCCAAGAATCCTATCTTTTATGCCAATACTAAGCACACTGACTATCTTTTATGCCAAGACTAAGCACATTGAAGTACACTACCACTATGTCAGAGAGAGTCTCCATGCAAGTGAGATTAACTAATCTACAATCTATGTAAAACTCACATTTATACTACATGGAGGTTTGTTAGATATTTATGGTAATATTACAATGAGGCCATGTACTAATTTCATGGGCACTTTTGTCCCACCGGGTTTTTTCCCATGGCCATCCATGTGTAAACATATACCATAGGGTTAGCTAGTACATAAGCAACCACATCCATTGTTTAGTATATAAGCAACCACATCCATGTGTAAACATATACCATAGGGTTAGTTAGTATATAAGCAACCACATCCATTGTTTAGTGCTCATTTTTACTTTCTCCTCATCCATTATTTAGGGTTGCTACTCATTTGTAATCTCTCCTTTGTACTTATAGGAGAGGGCTTCATCTCTCTCCTCTTTGAGCTATCTATTCTCTCTCACACTCTACACCCTTGTATTCTTCTCATTGGAGCATTGTGTGTGTGTGAGTTCATTGTGAGCTAATACCCATCCCTACATCCTTTTTTATCTTGCTTTTTTATTATAGCTAGCTATTCTTTCTCACACTCTACACCCTTGTTTTCTTCTCATTGAGCATTGTGTGTGTGTGAGTTCAACTCTATTGTGAGCTAACACCCATACTTAAATACTTTATTATTTTGTCTTTTATTATAGTAGTGTGATATCTTTGGGAAAATACATGAAGCCAACTTTCCAAGTATGATATGTGAATTTTTAAAAAAGTATAGAAGTATTCTATATAGTATTAATTCGAGAGATTTGATATTATATACGAATTTAAGGTATGTTCTTTCAAATGGTCATTATGGTAACTCAAAGCATATTATCATCAATGATTTAGAAGTTAGAAGTATTCTATATAGTATTTTTTAAAGATATTTAATATTATATAAGAATTTAAGGTATGTCTTTTCAAATGACCATATGGTAACTCAAAGCGTATTGTCATCAACCATTTCTAGTAATTATCCATCCTCTACTGTGGTCCTATCTCAAACCAATATCAAAACCCAATACACCATGATTTCAAAGGATAAAATTTAAAGAAGCATTTATAACTTTGAATTAACATTCAATATGATTTTTTTAAAAGTATCCAAATACATAGCATTCAATGTCCAAAGAGTTAAAACTCCAAAATCATGTTTTGGATTAAGCAAGTAGTATAAAGTATTCAAATTAATAGCATTCAATGTTCAAAGAGTTAAAACTCTTAAACCATGTTTTAGTTTTTTAAAATGAGAATTAATGCCAAAAATAAATTATTATTTCAAAGGGTACATAAAATTAAGCATTCAACATAGAAAACTTATATACTTTCACAAGACTAGAGTATATCCAATAAAATGAAGGGAGAGAGAGAGAGAGAGAGAGAGAGAGAGAGAGAGAGAGAGGAGATGAAACAAATCCGAACAAAAAATTGGTTTAAAAAAAAGGTCCACTAACATTTTTATTAGTAACCAAAATCAAGTTATGAAATTTTAAAGGATTCTTGAATCTCGTAGGTATATAAAATTTGTTATAAAATAAATATTAATGACAATTATTGTAAACACTAACATTAGTTATTTTATATTTAAACATTTAAAGCAAAACACCCATGCAATTAGGATTACAAGGATAGGCACAATCTAGTATCTTCACTTGTGTGCCTTCAAAGAACCACTCTCCAACAGCTTGTGCAGTAGTCTTTCATTCATGTCATAACAAACAACCAAAAAGCAACCTTTTCAATACCTCTTATTTCATTATAAGAAAAGAAACAAATGAAACTAAACGAATTGTATGGTCCATTGCATGAACTCACACCTCTACATTTTCCCTCATATGTGCTTAGGTCAATGTGTGTGTGTGTGTGTGTGTGAGAGAGAGAGAGAGAGAGAGAGAGAGAGAGAGAGAGAGAGAGAGAGAGAGAGAGAGAGAGAGAGAGAGAGAAAGGAGGTGAAAATGTACCTTATTGTTGATTTCAGAAGCAGTTGTATCCCAAAGAATATTGGATAATGAAATGGTATGATAGAAGCAAGATATGATGATTACGAGGCACAAATGGACTAAGAAATGCCAACATTTGTCTTCTGAAATCTAGAGAATGAAAACTAGCAGTACTAAGGTTAAAAAATTTAGGTGTAATAAAAAAGAGGATAGGTATATAGGTCAAAACAATACTACAAAACAAACATACTTTTTCAAGAATGTCTCATTATTTCAATGTAACTAAATAAAATAGAAAGAAGACCTTGCAAAATCTTCAGTTGGTCATTTGAACAATTTTTTGTGTTGTTCTTGCATAGTGTCCATGTCCTATTTGGATCGGCTATTGAAGGAACAAGAACATTATTCCACTGAAACCACCATAAATGTCATTAGATAGGTTATACAAGTCCTTGAAAATTCCTAAACTATAAATTTTTTTATTAAAATTACATTTGGAGTATTTTCAATATGGACATAATAATTTAAACTACAAGCATTGGGATGCTCCATGCTTGACAATTTTCTACTTCATTCTTTATTTTTTTTAAAACAAGAACAAAGATTCCTAGACCTAATTTTTAAAGAAATGAATTATATCAAAAATGTGAGGGGGGGATTTACCTGCCAAGAGTCATATGCTGCGTTCAAAATGAAGAGAGGAACCTTGATATATTGAATCAAATTGTGTGGAAAGAAGCACTACAAAAAATGTAATCCAAAGAAGCAAACTCCTTTAATTATTAAAATGCATATTGATCTCTTCCATGATGATTTTTTGTTTGAAACACTATATTGAGAGTTAATGTAGTTCAAGGTTGTATGGAAATATCAAAATATGAAATATGATAGACTAGTCTATTGTGACATCACACTAGAATAGCAAGACAAGAATGGAATGAAATGTAGTTCATAAATGGGCATAAAAATGTGTGTGTGTGTGTGTGTGTGTGCATGTGTGTGTGTGTGTGTGTGTGTGAGAGAGAGAGAGAGAGAGAGAGAGAGAGAGAGAGAGAGAGAGAGAGGGATAGAATTTAAGTTGGATATATATCATATATCAAAATGTGCACAATGTTACTTATATTACCTCAACTGGACTATGTTGTTTTATACAGTCATTTGGGAGAGTACTTGTTATATTCTGAAGAAACAAAATCACACATATGTGAGGAT
>NC_141080.1:36812558-36817558 GCF_041138505.1 Cibotium barometz | reverse complement strand
AGTACATTGTTGGAGAAGTAATGCGATTCCATGTGAGATCCGTTGGACATAAGTGTAGTACAATGTTGGACACAAAATGGACATCTCTGTAAGAGCCAGTGGACAAGTGTAGTACATTGCTAGAGAAGTAATGAAGTTTCATGTGAGATCTAGAGGCCTACATCAAAAGGCTATGCAAGCTTGTACTTGTTGGCTTTTCTTGCTTGAACTCTATCTTTTGATCTTTGTACTGTAACCTTTTAAATGATGAAAATATTTGTTTACTTTGGCCCCCAAAGTATGTGGATATGAGGGTAAGTGAAATGTGTCTACATAGGTATTAATAGTGTTTGTATATGTAGATTTTATCTCTTGATACACACACACACACACACACACACACACACACACACACACACACACACACACACACACACACACATACAACAACAACAACAAAACATATATGTGTAGAGCAACTCATTTCAAAAGTATGGCATTGTACTATTGCTAGCAACATTTGTTCAAATGTACCCTTATTCTCCCCCAATGGTGACCTTAATTGGCACCTTTAGTAGCAGTGTCAAAGTGTATAACTCACAACAGATTAATGCCAAAAAGTTTACCTTGTCATTGTGAAACCAAATATCATATTATTTTCCAAAACAATCTTGGTTTGGACCCTAGCATAGCATTTTGGGTTGCTTTTCTTAGATGAACTTGTAAAGCATAGTTAGCGTAATGTGTTGAAGCTTCAAAAAACAAATGGGAAAACACCATCTTGAAGTCCAAAGTAAATAGGAAAAGTTTCAAAAGCTTTTGGATAAAACCTTCCATTGGGCTTCAAATTTAAGGCCTGCTCTTCATCCTTGCCAGCTCTACAAGACACTGGAATTCTGCGCACACGCATTTTACCCTTATGCACACACCTTGCCCATGTTAATGCATTGTTGGCACGTGCACATTTGTGGGCATTATTCATCATAATGTTGAATTTGAAAGGCATCCCTGAATTTTCTTTTTTTCCCTCTCATCTTGTCAATTAAAAAAGGTTTGCCCCTTTCTTCTCTTTTAAGGGTAGATTTTTCCTACCCTTATTCTTTTTTTTTTGGAATAATATTAATTATATATTATAAGGGTAGCTTTTTCATACCCTTATTCTAAATGATAAGCCTCCTTGGATCTTTACCTCAACCTTCAAATTCTAGCCCTCCATGTATGTTGCTCTCTTGCACACTTTTAAATAAATGTCTACGTGTCGTATAGTACACCCCACTAGTTTCATGTAGCCTAGCTTGGCTTTATGTGCTTTTTGGTAGATCTTAATAGGTGTTTATGCATGTGCTCTATGAAAACCCACCTATTTCACGTGTCTCTTGTACCCTCGCTTGATGTGCCCTTTGGTGCAGATCGTATAGTGTTGGAAAAAATACACATTAATTGGTCTTATGACTAAAATTTTCAAGATATCAACCATCAACTTGTACAATCTAAGCCTTGAAAAATACACAAGATGGTTTTTTGCACTATAATTTTATTAGTAACCAAAATCAGGTTGTGAGGTCTTGAAGGATTCTTGAATCTCATAGGTATATAAAAGTTTGTTATGGAATAAAGATTAATGACTAAATTATTGCACGAAAATTTTTAGTGTGAGGTTTTGAAGGATTCTTGAATCTCATAGCTATATAAAAATTTATTACGGAATAAAGATTAATGACTAAATTGTTGTAACCACTAACATTAGCCATTTAATATTTAAACATTTAAAACAAAACACCCATGCAATTAGGATTACAAGGATAGCCACAATCTGTTATCTTCACTTGTTTGCCTTCAAAGAACCACTCTCCCACAGCTTGTGCAGCAGTCTTTCATTCATCATGTCACAACAAACAACCAAAAAACAACCTTTTGAATAATTCCTATTTCATTAGAACAAAATCAACAAATAAAAATAAATGAATTTTATGGTACATTGCATGAATTCACACCTCTACATTTTCCCTCATAGGTCAATGTGTGTGTGTGTGTGTGTGTGTGCGTGCGTGCATGTGTGTGCATGTGTGTTAGAGAGAGAGAGAGAGAGAGAGAGAGAGAGAGAGATCATGCATGCATGTATGTGTGTGTGTGTGCATGTGTGTGTGTGTGTGTGTCTCTAGTGTGTGTGTGTGTGTGCGTGTGTGTGTGTGTGAGAGAGAGAGAGAGAGAGAGAGAGAGAGAGAGTGAGTGAGAGAGAGAGAGGAGCTGAAAATGTACTTTATTGTTGATTTCAGATGCAGTTGTATCCCAAAGAATATTGGCTATTGCAATGGTATGATAGAAGCAAGATATGATGAATAGACCTTCTTCATTACGAGGCACAAATGGACTAAGAAACACCAACATTTGTCTTCTAAAATCTGGACAAAAAAAACCCAGCAATACTAAGGTTAAAATTTTCTAGGTGTAATAAAAAAGAGGATAGGTATATAGGTCAAAAAAATAATGCAAAACAAACATAGCTTTGCAAGCATGTCTCATTATTTCAATGTAACTAAATAAAATAGAAACAAGACCTTGCAAAATTTTCAATTGGTCATCTGAACAATTTTTTGGGTCGTTCTTGCATAGTGTCCATGTTCCATTTGGATCGGCTGTTGGAGGAACAAGAACATTATTCCACTGAAACCACCATAAATGTCATTAGATAGGCTACACAAGTCCTTGAAAATTGCTAAGGAATGGAACCTTTTTTTATTATCAAAATTGATATAATAATTTAAACTACAAGCATTGGGATGCTCCATGCTTGACAACTGTCTAGTTCATTCTTTAAAAAGAACAAGAAGAAAGCTTCCTAGACCTAATTTTTAAAGAAATAAATTATATCAAAAAGGTGAGGGAGGTCTACCTGCCAAGAGTCATATGCTGCATTTAAAATGAAGAGAGGAACCTTGATATATTGAATCAAATTATGTGGAAAGAAGCACTACAAAAAATGTAATCCAAAGAAACAAACTACTTTAATTATTAACATGCATATTGATCTCTTCCATGATATTTTTCGTTTGAAACATTATATTGAGAGTTAATGTAGCTCAAGTTTGTATGGAAATATCAAAATATGATAGACAAGTCTATTGTGACATCACACTAGAATAGCAAGACAAGAATGGAATGAAATGTTATAGTTCATAAAAATAGATGTGTGTGTGTGTGTGTGTGTGTGATATATATATATATATATATATATATATATATATATATATATATATATATATATAGAGAGAGAGAGAGAGAGAGAGAGAGAGAGAGAGAGAGAGAGAGAGAGTTTAAGTTGGATTTATATCGTATATCAACATGTGTGGTGTTACTTATATTACCTCAACTGGACTATGTTGATTTATACAGTCATTTGGGAGAGTGCTTGTTATATTCTGAAGAAACAAAATCACACATATGTGAGGATTAGACATGAAATCAAATACAATATTAAGACAAGACTAGTCATATGAAAACAAATATAATATTAAGACAAGACTAGTCATATGAAAACAAATACAATATTTAGACAAGAGTAGTTATATGAAAATAAATACAATATCCAGACAAGACTAATCAGAATAAAGCTAGTACAATACTTTCTTCTTTTTACTATGCCCGACTTTGTACCCAATTTAATTTGAATTAATTGTCTAACATTTCAATGTGTCCATTCTAAAAAGATGTCCTAATAATTGTCTTACATTTCAATGTGTCCATTTTAAAAAGATTATTTTTTTTGTGTTCCAATTTCTTATTTCTTAGGTGGGATTTTCTTCAAATGGTGGGCTGTATGAAAATTAGGGTTTCCCATAAACCTTAAACTTTTAGAGGTTTGTTTTCCCTTTTTTTTGTTTTGAATATATCCTTTTCTATAGTAGCAACCTGAGTTCCCACTGAAGGTAGCTTAGTCCCCCCCAAAGGCGGCACAATTATGTCTATAATGGGTCACATGCCACAAGGGAGCCTATCTAGAAGGATTTAAACTCGAGATTTCCTCCTCCCCAATGACAATTATGTCTGCAATGGCTCGGATGCCAAAAGGGAGCCTCTCTAGAAGGATTTGAACTTGAGATCTCCTCCTTCCCAATGTCAAACTCATACCGCTAGGATACACACCCATTGATAACTTTTTATAGGGGTTTAAAAATATAGGAGTATGAAATCATGTTTCATGCTTGCTAGGCTACACACCCATTGGCAACTTTTTAACTTGAGATCTCCTCCTTCCCAATGACAAACTTACACCGCTAGGACACACATCCATTGATAACATTTTAAAGGGGTTAAAAAATATAGGAGTATGAAATCATGTTTCTTGCTTGCTAGGCTACACACCCATTGGCAACTTTTTAAAGGGTTTAAAATTATAGGAGTATGAAATCATGTTTTGTACCTGCAACTCCACGACATCTAAGAAAAATTGTCGAAAATAAAATTGTCCACTTACGTCCTTCCTGTAGAAAATGGGTCACTAAATTTTTACTTGTAGACATAAAGCATTGTCCTTGATGCCCAAGAAATGTAAAATCTCTTAATATAAAAAATACACACCTATGCTTATTTATTACAAGCTTTAGCTATGAAGATCATGCACACATTAGCAAAAGTATGTCACACTCAAAAAGAATGTTATGCATATATTTCATATCTAAGAAAGAGAAGAAGGTTTCAAAACAAATTTTAGAATTTAAGAATGAACAAGTATCTAGAAACATATCTCTAGACATACATGAATAGCCCACTACCTTCGTTCATTAAGTTGCTAAAGGGAAATTCCATGCATAATATAAACCCAAAACTAGAAAACAGAAGTATTAGTTCCTTACTCCAGCAAAATCATGTATGGATCTAAAGAGTGTAGGTGTAGGTACTCTAGGCATTAAAACATTGGATAATCATTTCCAAATTTCATGTTATGCAAGATATTTATTTCATATTCCTTTTTTTACACAACAAAAAACATATAAATGAAATAAGTCTAGTCAAGTGATATA
>NC_141080.1:36672558-36807558 GCF_041138505.1 Cibotium barometz | reverse complement strand
TATGTACTCCAACTTGGGCAATTCAAGTACTCAAATAAAATGGACAAGATTGTCTAGACACACTTGCGTGGTTAGATTTTCCAAATTCATTGTATAAAGTTCCTATTTCTTACTCAAGGAACAATCTCTCTCTCTCTCTCTCTCTCTCTCTCTATATATATATATATATATATATATATATATGTGTGTGTGTGTGTGTGTGTGTGTGTGTGTGTGTGATATATGTATATGTATATATATGTATGTATATATATATATATGTATATATGTATATGTATATATGTATGTATATATATATAGATATAGATATATATATATATATATATATATATATATATATATACATATATATATATATTATTAGATACTTGTAACGCCGCTACGGGCATTACCACAGGAGGGGACGGTCTCTGGCTCACCACCCAGCCATAGAGGAAGAATGAGGATTGCCCCTCATCCCCCAGGCTATATAGTGTGTGGCCTGCCGTCCACACTAGCCTGGCCGCCCATGACTCCGCATGGGCGTCCTCTCCCACTAAACCCCGGACATGGCCATCCGATCTGCCGTCGGTCTCACAGGCGTTACAGCCTACGTGACATATATATATACATATATATATATATATATATATATATACATATATGTATATATATATATACATATATGTATATATATATATATATATATATATATGTATATATATATATATGTATATACATGTATATATGTATATGGATATATATATATATATGTATATACATGTATATATGTATATGGATATATATATATATATATATATATATATATGTATATACATATATGTATATATATATATATATGTATATACATGTATATATGTATATGGATATATATATATATATATATATATATATATATATATATACATATATATATATCCATATACATATATACATGTATATACATATATATATATATATATACATATACATATATATATATATATCCATATACATATATACATGTATATACATATATATATATATATATACATATACATATATATATATATATCCATATACATATATACATGTATATACATATATATATATACATATATATACATACATATATATATATATATATGTATATACATATATATATATATATATATATATATATATATATATACATATATATACATATATGTATATATATATATACATATATGTATATATATATATGTATATATGTATATATATATGTATATATATATATATATAATATCTTTTGTGTGTCTCACCCACTAAAGTAGTAATACACAAGCTTTATATGCTCATATATATTATATATATGTATATATATATATATATATATATATATATCTTTTGTGTGTCTCACCCTCTAAAGTAATAATACATAATATTTATATGGTAAATTTTAAAAATTCTAATAATATAAGGTTGTTGAAAAATCCTTTGCCATTTAATTTTAGTACTTGAGTCACCCAAACCAAAATCCACCACCAATAAATCAATAATCATTGATGGTAAACCTAGTTAATAGTATCAAATGCTAAAATTATGTGAATGGATGTATAAGGATTATACATACTAAATACCTGTAAAATTGATATAGGGGTGCATAGTCATGTAAAAAAGGCCATTATGTTTGCACTTAACACTTGATATCATGGCATGGTTGATGCCATGCATATGAATGATACCTAGACACACTCTCTCGCAGAAATATTTATGGCATGTAGTATGGTGATGGAGGGTCAAGTGCCCTAACACAATATGTTTATATTGTACATAACATTATGCTTGACATTTAAACCTATGTTCAATGCCCATTAAAATTAACATGGTGTGCTTGACTCTTAATTCTATATTGAACATCCATGAAAATTGGTATGGTGAGGAATACTTCAAGTTAGTTTCAAATAAAAGGTGGAGAATCAAGCACCCCCTAAAACACATGTCTCTCCTATACTTGAATGCAAGGTGTGGAAAAACCCCTAACAACTTGGTATAAGCATGTATGTAGGTTCTAAACATAACTGTACAGTATGTAAGATTCCTCCCTCCAGCTTTTGAGGTGTAAAGGTGTAAGAACCTCCCCTTCTGACCTTGTAATTATTCCCCTCTCTGAAATAGAAGAAAGATCTTGTTTTACCCTGTTTTGGTCTAGAGAGAGAAAATGTCTAGAGAGAGATAATCCAAAATTGATATATCTTTGGATATGTATGAAATGGTTTCCCCTAAAATAGAAGTTCAAAATAAATTCTCCAAAGTGCATTAGGAATCAATTAAAAATGATTTAAAAGACCTTAGCCTAAGGGTCAAGATTTTCTGAAAAATTTTGGATTACGGTCCAATTAAGGTTCCTATGGGCCAATAAGATTAATCCAAGTTTTTGGATGAGATAAATCGAAAGAATAAAAGAAAATACCCAAAAATGAGTAAATGCTCACATAAGACTGAGTACAAGGTTTATTAGTTAAAAACTATGAGATATTACTAAAAAAAAAAGAGATATTTTGGAATAATGATACCTTTTTGACACCTTGGTAAGGAGGGGGGAGACTTTAAGGTAGGTGCCTATTTCACACATGTGGATGAGTTTCTAAATCAAAAAAATTGTGATATTTTTATCTCTCCTCTCTCCTGGATCAAACTGGATCAAAATGGGAGCTAAACTGGTCCAAATCTTGTCCAAATCCAGCCAAACTAAAGCTGAAAAATTCTAGAACTTAGTTGGACTCAGTTAGTGGCCTCCCTCACCTATAAATAGACCCTCATTCTTTTGTATTCTCATCTTTGAGCTATACCATGCCAGTATTACATTAAAATACTTATATTTTCTATTATCCCTTAAAAATCCTCTACTTTTGGAGAGAGTGGAGCTTCTCTCTCTCTTCAACCATCCTTGGAGCTTTCCTCTCAACACACTAACCAATTGATTGGTTGGGGGCTTCTTCTAAGATAGAGAAGCAAGTAAAATCAAGCGGTAAGATGTAATTTCATGGTTTTTCTCTACTATTCTCAGTGTTTTCACTTCTCAACCCTTCTCAAGCTTGAGAAGTTTCTAATTAAGTGTTTATAATGCAAATCAAGCTTTTCTTAAGAGTCGTAATGAATAACTAAGAAAAGTTTATCTTTATGCTTAATTTAGGATGTTTTTTATGTATATCTCTCTCTCCCCAAAAGAATGGTCATTCCTATGACCAATTCTTATTCAAATGATGCTTCTCATTGATAAATTCTTAATTCAAAAATCAAACTCTATGCTAGTTAAGCTAGAGGTTAAAGAAATGGCTTTTTAATGCTTATATGTTAATAAAATTATAGTAAACTTATGATTTAAATCCATAAATTGGATTTAGGTCTAATGATAGTTATTCTCTCATAATGGTACCACAAAGTCCTATTATTTTCAAAAATATTGAAAATTATCAGTAATAGCAACGGAGCTATGGTAAAATTTTTAAGAATTTTATACATAACTCATTTTTATGCATAATATGAAAAGAGGACTTCCTACCATATTCTAGGATTGAATATCCTAGGCTAAAAGAATGATTTTCATCAAATTCATCGCGTAAAGAAAATTTTAAGATTTATGCATAATTAAATAATTAAGAAAAGAGAAAATTTTGATAATTTAATTTAAATGATAAAAGAGAAATTTCCATGACATTTTAAATTCAATCATTTAAATGGTAAAAGTGGAATTCTTGGCATAATTGAATGAAAGGATATTTTTATTAAAATTCAAAGAGGAATTTTAGATAAATTTATTTTATGCATGAGAAAATTTAAATGATAAAAGAGGATTTTCCATGACAATTGGAATTCAATCATTTAAATGGAAAAAGTGGAATTCTTGGCATATTTGAATAATGGATATTTTTATTAAAGAAAAGAGAAATTTTAAATAAAATTATTTTATGATAAAAGAGGAATTCTCATGACATTTGAATGTAATCATTTAAATACAAAAAGAGGAATTCCCATGATAATTGAGATCAAAGAAATTAAATGGGAAAAGGTTAATTTTTAGCATAATTAAAATTACGAGAAGAATTTTGAGAATTATTGAGAAATATGGGTAGAATTGATTTTTGTAAATCCCATGAATTCTTTTACTCAAAATTAGAATCTTGAATATATTCACTTGAGAAATTTGAGAAAGAATATGAAAATATCCATCGAGAAAAAGTACCTTTACCTAGGCTAAGTAATTGGTTGAAATATAGAAAAAGTCCCATCATCGGTATCAAAGTAGAAAAAGCTACTAAATGTGAATGAGATGTGATAAGATGTGAACGTGATGTGATAAGTTGTGAATGGATGTGATAAGTTGTGAACACGATGTGAATGGATGTGAATGGATGTGATAAGATGTGAGTGGATGTGATAAGATGTGGTGTGATGTAAATGAATGTAGATGGGATGTGAGGTGGTGTAAATGGATGTGGATGTGAGTGGATGTGATAAGATGTGGTGTGATGTAAATGAATGTAGATGGGATGTGAGGTGGTGTAAATGGATGTGGATGTGAATGATGAGATGAGAGGATATGTGAAAGGATGTGATGTGATGTAAATGGATGTGGATGTGATGTGATGTGATGTGATGTGATGTAAATGAATGTGGATGTGGATGTGATAGGATGTGATGTGATGTAAATGGATGTGGATGTGATAAGATGTGATGTGATGTAAATAAATGGATGTGAATGTGACGTGATGTAAATAGATGTGAATGAATGAGATGTGATGCAATGTAATGTGAATCCGGATAGATGTGAATGAATGAGATGTGATGCAATGTAATGTGAATCGGGATAGATGTGAATGGATGAGATGTGATGTGGATGTGATGTGATATGATGTGATGTGATGTGATATGATGTGAATCAGGATAGATGTGATGTGGATGTGATGTGATGTGATGTGAGTCAGGATAGATGTGAATAGATGAGATGTAATGAGATGTGATGTGAATCGGGATAGATGTGAATAGATGAGATGTGATGTGAATGGATGTAATGTGATGAGATGTGATGTGAATCGGGATAGATGTGAATAGATGAGATGTGATGTGAATAGATGTAATGTCATGTGATGTGAATCGGGATAGATGTGAATGGATAAGATGTGATGTTAATGGATGTGATGTGATGTGATGTGGATCGGGGTAGATTTGAATGGATGAGATGGGATGTGAATGGATGTGATGTGATGTGATGTGGATATGGGTAGATGAGAATGGATGAGATGTGATGAGGATAGATGTGGATAGATGTGATGAGATGTAATTTGATGTGATTGGATGAGAATGGATGAAGGACGATGAGAATACATATGATTGTATATGGATTAAGCAAAATGAATTGATCTAGAAGAATGTGGAATAACGAAAAATGATGTGGAATGATGTGAAAAGATAAGAGTTCGTTTTGGAAACTGTATTTATGACCTGTTTTTAAATGACTGTTTTATGTCAAGAATGCTCGGGAAGCATTTTGACAATCTTGTAAATGAGGCTGTGGAGACCTAAGTGATAAAGTTGCAACAGCTGACAGAGAGTCAATGAAGTGACTTGGATGTTCGTAAAACTCTTCATAGATCATAGCTTGGACCTCTCAAGGGTGAAGGGGAAAACTTGGGCGAGGCTATGGAGAAGTGGATCGAAGCAATGGAAGAATACTTAGATGTCACCGGGTACAACGAGATGAGTAAAATGGCTGTTGCAAGACTGAAGATAGTAGAAACAGCTAGAGTGGCATGGAGAAATTAGTGTGAGACAAACCATCTGGATCGGAACACCCAGACATGGAGTGATCTCAAGATTTACCTAAGGGAGAGATTCTGTCCTCCCGACTTTTTGGAAACAAAGATGAACGAATTCTTAGAGTTAACCCAGGGGAGCAGAACTATTGAAGTGTATCACCAAGCGTTCGCTCTCCTCCTCAAGTACTCGCGCTCACCACCGGATGAAGAACAGCTGATGGCCAGGTTCATTTGGGGACTGAACGAACCTTTGAATATCCTAGTGAAGAATGCCAAGCCAGCTTCCATGGCCGAAGCAGTGCAGATGGCGAAGGATTTCGTCAAGGCCTTTGATGTCAAGGTCCCATCGTACCATCATCTTTTCAAAAGATTTCTAGCTCCAGAAGGTGATTCCAACCTTCCATCGTCTAAGAGACAACAAAGTCAAGCTCAGAATATGGAAAGTTCTAGAATGGAAGAAAGGTCCTTTTCCTCCGAAACTCAATCCCCTAGAATTCAACTTTAGAAGTTCCACCCTTGAACAAGGAAGTGAAATGCTATAACTGTCAAGGATTTGGATATCGCAGTATGGATTGCCCAACTCCTTTTAGATCAAGGTTTTTGGGGTGGAAAAATTAGGGACCAAGATTCCAGACTCCAGCTCCTTCCTTCCAGAGTAATCAGGTTCCTTTTTGCCAAAATCAGGGAAATCCCAGAGGTAGACCCTCTAACCAACCCTCAGTTTCAATCCAAAGTAATGTAAGACCTCCGACAATAGGGGAAGTCAAAGAGAGATGTTCCCGAATCGGCCGTCCACTTCCAAGGCAGTAACGCTGGAAGTGATTGAAGAAGAAGAAGATGAAAGAGACATCTCGGGTTTTTTAAGTGGGGTAGGATGTAAGATTTCTCCCTCCAGATTTTGAGGTGTAAAAGTGTAAGAACCTCCCCTTCTGTCCTTGTAATTATTCCCCTCTCTGAAATAAAGGAAAGATCTTGTTTTACCCTGTTTTGGCCTAGAGAGAGAAAATGTCTAGAGAGAGGTATTCTAAAATTGAGATATCTTTGGATATAAAAATCCTCCTAGTATCTGAAATGGTTTCCCTTGAAACAGAAGTTCAAAATAAATTCTCCAAAGTGCATTAGGAATCAATTAAAAATGATTTAAAAGACCTTAGCCTAAGGGTCAAGATTTTCTGAAAATTTTGGAGACTTTAAGGTAAGTGCATATTTCACACATATGGATGAGTTTTTAAATCAAAAAATTGTGATATTTTTATCTCTCCTCTCTCTTGGATCAAACTGGATCAAAATGGGAGCTAAACTGGTCCAAATCTTGTCCAAATCCAGCCAAACTAAAGCTGGAAAATTCTAGAACTTAGTTGGACTCAAATAGTGGCCTCCCTCACCTATAAATAGACCCTCATTCTTTTGTATTCTCATCTTTGAGTTATACCATGCCAGTATTACATTATAATACTCATATTTTCTATTATCCAATCCTCTACTTTTGGAGAGAGTGGAGCTTCTCTCTCTCTTCAACCATCCTTGGAGCTTTCCTCTCAACACACTAACCAATTGATTGGTTGGGGGCTTCTTCTAAGATAGAGAAGCAAGTAAAATCAAGAGGTAAGATATAATTTCCTAGTTTTTCTCTACTATTCTCAATGTTTTTACTTCTCAACCCCTCTCAAGCTTGAGAAGTTTCTAATTAAGTGTTTATAATGCAAATCAAGCTTTTCTTAAGAGGCGTAAATAATTTAGAAAAGTTTATCTTTATGCTTAATTTAGGATGTTTTTTATGTATATCTCTCTCTCCCCAAAAGAATGGTCATTCCTATGACCAATTCTTATTCAAATGATGCTTCTCATTGATAAATTCTTAATTCAAAAATCAAACTCTATGCTAGTTAAGCTAGAGGTTAAAGAAATGGCTTTTTAATGCTTATATGTTAATAAAATTGTAGTAAACTTATGATTTAAATCCATAAATTGGATTTAGGTCTAATGATAGTTATTCTCTCATAATGGTACCACAAAGTCCTATTCTTTTCAAAAATATTAAAAATTATCAATAATAACAGCGGAGCTATGGTAAAATTTCTAAGAAATTAATACATAATTCATTTTTATGCATAATATGAAAAGAGAACTTCCTACCACATTCTAGGATTGAATATCCTAGGCTAAAAGAGATTTTCATCAAATTCATCATAAAGTAATTTTTAAGGTTTATGCATAATTAAATAATTAAGAAAAGAGAAAATTTTGGTAATTTAATTTAAATGATAAAAGAGAAATTTCCATGACATTTTGCAATTCAATCATTTAAATGGTAAAAGTGAAATTCTTGGCATAATTGAATTAATGGATATTTTTATTAAAATTCAAAGAGAAATTTTAGATAAATTTATTTTTGCATGAGAAAATTTAAATGATAAAAGAGGAATTCCCATGACAATTGAAATTCAATTATTTAAATGGAAAAAGTAAAATTCTTTGCATATTTGAATAATGGATATTTTTATTAAAGAAAATAAGAATTTTAGATAAATTTATTTTATGATAAAAGAGGAATTCTCATGACATTTGAATGTAATCATTTAAATACAAAAAGAGGAATTCCCATGATAATTGAGATCCAAGAAATTAAATGGAAAAAAAGAAATTTTTAGCATATTAATTCAAATTACGAGAACAATTTTGAGAATTATTGAGAAATATGGGTAGAATTGATTTTTGTAAATCCCATGAATTCTTTTACTCAAAAATAGAATATTGAATATATTCACTTGAGAAATTTGAGAAAGAATATGAAAATATCCATCGAGAAAAAGTACCTTTACCTAGGCGACCAAGCAATTGGTAGAAATTTAGAAAAAGTCCCATCGTCGGTATCGAAGTAGAAAAAGTTACTAAATGTGAATGAGATATGATAAGATGTGAATGGATGTGATAAGATGTGAACGAGATGTGATAGGATGTGATAAGATGTGAATGAGATGTGATAAGATGTGAATGGATGTGAATGAGATGTGATAGGATGTGAATGAGATGTGATAAGATGTGAACAAGATGTGATAGGATGTGAATGGATGTGATAAGATATGAGTGGATGTGATAAGATGTGTGATGTAAATAAATGTGGATGGGATATGAGGTGGTGTAAATGGATGTGGATGTGGATGTGAATGATGAGATGAGAATGAGATGTGAGGATATGTGAAAGGATGTGATGTGATGTAAATGGATGTGGATGTGATAAGATGTGATGTGACGTAAATGAATGTGGATGTGAGATAGGATGTGATGTGATGTAAATGGATGTGGATGTGATAAGATGTGATGTGATGTAAATGAATGGATGAGAATGTGACGTGATGTAAATAGATGTGAATGGATGTGATGTGATGTAATGTTAATCGGGATAGATGTGAATGGATGAGCTGTGATGTGGATGGCATGTGATGTGAATCAGGATATAGATGTGATGTGGATGTGATGTGAATCAGGATAGATGTGATGTGATGTGATGTGATGTGATGTGAATCAGGATAGATGTGATGTGATGTGATGTGAGTCGCCATAGATGTGAATAGATGAGATGTGATGAGAATGGATGTGATGAGATGTGATGTGAATCGGGATAGATGTGATGTAAATGGATGTAATGTGATGAGGTGTGATGTGAATCGGGATAGATGTGAATAGATGAGATGTGATGTGAATGGATGTAATGTGATGTCATGTGAATCGGGATAGATGTGAATGGATTAGATGTGACGTGAATGTATGTGATGTGATGTGATGTGGATCATGGTAGATGTGAATGGATGTGATGTGGATCATGGTAGATGTGAATGGATGAGATGGGATGTGAATGGATGTGATGTGATGTGATGTGGATATGGGTAGATGAGAATGGATGAGATGTGATGAGGATAGATGTGATGAGATGTGATTTGATGTGATTGGATGTGATTGGATGTGATTTGATGTGATTTGATGAGATTGGATGAGAATGGATGAGAATGGATGTGATTTGATGTGATTTGATGAGATTGGATGTGATTTGATGTGATTTGATGAGATTGGATGAGAATGTGATTTGATGAGATTGGATGAGAATGGATGAAGGACGATGAGAATACATATGATTGGATGTGATTTGATGTGATTTGATGAGATTGGATGAGAATGGATGAAGGACGATGAGAATACATATGATTGGATGTGGATTAAGCAAAATGAATTGATTTAGAAGAATGTGGAATAACAGGAAATGATGTGGAATGATGTGAAAAGATGAGAGTTCGTTAGAAACTGTATTTATGACCTGTTTTTAAATGATTGTTTTATGTCAACAATGCTGGGGAAGCATTTTGACCATCTTGTGAATGAGGTCGTGGAGACCTAAGTGATAAAGTTGCAACACAGCTGACGGCGGAGAGTTAATGAAGGATGTCTCGCGTGTAGCAAGGTCGGTCTTGACCAGCCTCGGTTCGATTTAAATGGTGAGCTTTTGGTACGGTGGATGAGGGACCAAGGAAGCGGCCTATGAGTGAAGCGCTAGGTGACCTGCGAAGGATTCTAGAGGGTGCTGACCATACGGTGCTCGGGGGCTCTGGGTCGGCGCCGAAGATACCCACACGTGTGTCGAGGAAGAAAATGGAATAGGGTGTTAGAGTTGTTTTCTGAACTCGGGTATGGATCTGGTTGATTGACCTTGCTGGTCCTCAACGGATGAGTCCATGGCTCTTTTATATGGATCTGTTGGTTGATCTTGCTGATCTTCAACGGAGAGTCCATCTAGATTTTATAAGTGAATATATTTCTAGGTACTATGAGCTAGGAACTATTGAAAAGGCCCCTGAGCGGACAGGTGGTGAGCGTTCTGGTTGCCAATGATGCCATAGGTACACCGATGAAGGAATAATTGGAAATTAGAATTCAACCAGATATTTTGGAGGACTATGATTAATGATATTATGGTTTCATCAAAAGATTGTTTTAAAGACAGTCGAATCTGTGAAAAAGGTAATTTCATATTGGGTGTGTAAGTGGTGTGACTATCTTGAACTTTGCTTGAAGCGTTGGCTAGCGGGCCTAGGAACTCTTTTCCCAGGTACCCAGGACAAAACATAACCAAATTCCTAAATGGATCTTATCATTACAGTGGCTGCGCTAACCCATGGGATTGGATGGGGTTAGGCTGGACTGATGGATCCCTAAACATTAGGAATTTTTTGGACCCAAAGAGGGCCTCTTGGATTAACTTTTGATTACGAATGGACCAATTGGAAGAGGGCTGGGTGTACATTTTTGACTTCTTTGACCCTAGGGGGCCTAGGCTTTGGTTTGCTAATGGGGCCTAATTACTACTCTTGTCCCCCTACCTCTTGGGCCCAAACTTATAGGTCCCCCCACCTAGAATCACCCATATGAAAAACCCTAAAAATTGAAAATTTTCAATTTTTTCTCAAAAGTGTGTTTTCCCTCTCAAACTTCCCCCCAACATACTCTAGGTTTGGAAAGCTCATTCTGAACCTCTTTCTTCCTCTTCTAAGCTCTCCATTGCTGCAGAAACTCCATACCTCTCAAGCTCTCCCTCCTTGTCAAGCTCCCTCAGTCTCAAGCTCCCTCTCCCTCTTTCTTCCTTTTCTAAGCTCTCCATTGCTGCTGTAGAAACTCCATCCCTCTCAAGCTCTCCCTCCTTCTCAAGCTCCCTCCCTCTCAATCTCCCTCTCTCTCTCTCTCTCTCTCAAGCTCCCTCCCTCTCCATTGCTGTGCAGAAACTCTATCCCTCTTTAGTCTACCCTAGGTTCAGGAAGCCTATTCTCAAACTCTAACCCTCTTTTAAGGTTTCCATTGCTGCACTGAAAACCCTGAACTTTCTCTCCTCTCCACTCTTCTGTTGTAAAACAAGCTTTTCTTTTCCCTTCTTCTCTTTTCTTACCACCATGGCCTCTTCCAGTAATGTGAGAAGACCTAGGGAGAAGGTGGAAGAGCTTGTGTTGCATAACACAAGAGATGAGAATGGAGTTTGGGCAGATTCAGGGTTGGGGGTTGGGTCTACAAGCTCTAAGGAACCACATCGAGTGCGTCAACTGGGGAATATACTACATCATTGTTGGAAGGGGCGGCTACAAGGCTTCAAGCATACTAAGAAGGAAGGACTGGTTGCCATAGTGCAACATGTGTATACCCTTGGAGACCTGTACATTCAAGGCCAACGACCAAGGTTTCCTTCAAATTGTCAGTGTAACATAAACACAACTTTAACAACATACTAATATTGGATTTTTTGTTTCAAATTTTCTTATGCTTCTCCATTTTCTTATGTCTCTCTGCAGATAGTTTCCCCTCTAATTATGTTGAGGAACAACCACTACAAAGCCTCACTGAAGTTTTCAATGCTATGCATGCATCCATTGGAGAGGCAATGTTTGTATCTCAAAGCCCAAGTGATTTTGTACAGAACAATATCTTTTTCTTTTCTCACTCATATTTTGTAGATAAAAAACCAGGTTTCTTTGGCAAGCTAGAAGAGATCCCCAACCCCCCTCTTAACAATCCCGAATGGCCCAAACCTGATGCTTGGACCATCTTATGCTTAAAGTTTAAGATGGTAAGTGATATCAAGACATCACTCAAGTTTTCAAAGGCATCTAGGTCAATAGGGATAAATTGGTTTTGTCCTTTACATGTTTTTGTGCACATGTTCAATTCCATGCCAATGCACCAAACAAAAATAATGTATATTTGTAAGGAGGTACGGTCTGACCTCATTCAAGGATTACTAGGAGAGGGTTGGGAGGTTAATGAGGGGTCATATCAAGGTGATGTGTATAAGTGCAAAGTAGTAGATTCTACAGTGTCTTTCGGGTTCTTGAAGTCACGCTCTATTTTGTACATGCGTCTGCACTACCAAAGATGGATGCAAAAGCACGGGACATGGATCCCACTTCAAGCCTCAGAAGAAGAAATTATGCCTATTGAGGTAGCTGTGATGATGCAAAATAGATGGATTGAGCGAGTGGCAGCAAGCAAGCATTGGAGCCTAGCAGACCTGCGTCAACACTTTAGCATCATGGGCTTTGACAATGTGGAAGAGTCAAGTTTCAAGTTGATGAGAAGAAGAAAGGTATATCTGATTCCACTACATGTCTAGAGTTAACCCTTACACTTTCTGGTTATTGTGCCACTTTCTATACTTTTACAGATTGGGAAGCGTAAGGAGGGGACAACCATGGTCTCAGAATCATGGCAAATAGGGGACCTTGAATTTTCAGCAGCAAGGTGCATAGCCCTACCAACACATAGTAGGCATGTGGAAGAGCTTGAAGATGAACTGAGTATATGGGAAAATAGCCTTTGTTCTAATGCACGTGAGGGGCAAGAGTTTCAGGATCGAGGTGAAGGCAATGACAAGCTTTCAAGTCAACAAGGAGATGGAGATCAACATGAAGTAAATGTCACAAGAGGGGCAAAAATTGAAGACATTATAACAATTTTAGATTAGATGACATGCTTGTAATTTTGTAGCAGGCTCTTTTTTAACCAATCTTTATTTAATTGAAATCTTAATATTTTTGCAAACTATAATTTTTTTGTCTAGCGGTCTAGTGTGAAAAGGCCAAACTTTAAATTTTAACTATAAATAGCCAAAGGTGCTTTCTTTCTCATTTTCACGCGATAGAAACCAAGCACGAGCTCACACCATCTCTTTGCATTCACATGGCTACCCACTTTGACAACTTCTGTGAGTTCCTCTCCACCACCCCGTGGGTGGGCAAGAGCGAGCTCTTTGTCATGTTCTCTTGTGAAATTGACTTTGAAAAGTCGCTCACCCTTGTGTCCGTCGTTCCTACTGCCTTCACTTCCTTGTCATCCCTTAAATACCCTGCCAACTGCAATGCAGGCATCTCTACCTCCTCATCCGAATCCTCGTTGATGAGGAACGCAAAAGTGGTGAGCCACGAGAGGAACCTAGTTCCTAAATTGCCCTTCCCCAACCTCTTCACCTCATGGTTATTGAAGGTACAGTAAGCTCCTGCGGAGATGTAGATGTCAATGAAGGGTTCAAGGCACTGGGGGATGTAGGGGCGAGCATATTGTTGAATGTACTTAAGCAGCTCAACAGGCACCCATCGATCATTGGGGCAATGGGGAAAGGAGATGGAGCGGGGAGCCAAGTATTGCTCCATGTAAATCAAAGGGTCTCAACTTAGTTTCAGATTCGGTGGGTGATTTGAGTGAATTTTTCTGAACTAGTCACATCGTCTTTTCTTGAAACTGACGAAGGAGTTATGCCTTGGTCATAGTCTAATTCAGGGTTTGAGTCTGGAAAGGTTCTCCCTGAACTATCTTTCTCGAAGGGTAATATTTCAATTACTACTTCACTGAATTTCATTCATTGAGTATTTGCTTAACTGAATTCAAAACTAATTCACGAATTCCTATGAGGAATGAATTAATCATTTATCTAAAATTTTGAATTCGATAGTTTTTCTGAATTTTCTCATTACCATCCTAAAGAATATGAAACGGTAGAATTTTCTCTCACAGAGTATTTACTTATTCATTTACCAAAATTCATGGGATTTAAACATAGGATTAAAGAGAACTCTTATTTTGATATAAAAATTCTGTATGCATCTGTTTATGCATAAAATCCAACTTCTATGGAAATAACACTTTTATATAAAAGAAAATCCTTTTATGCATCTATTTATGCATAAAAATCAATTTTGATGAAAGTAACACTTTTATAATAAAAAAATTTCTTTTATGCATCTATTTATGTATAAAAATCAATTTTGATGAAAGTAACACTTTTATAATAAAAAATTTCTTTTATGCATCTATTTATGCATAAAAATCAATTTTGATGAAAGTAACACTTTTATAATAAAAAAATCATTTATGCATCTATTTATGCATAAAAATAAATTTTGATGAAAGTAACACTTTTATAATAAAAAAATTCTTTTATGCATCTATTTATGCATAAAAATCAATTTTGATGAAAGTAACACTTTTAAAATAAAAAAAATTCTTTTATGCATCTATTTATGCGCAAAAATCAATTTTGATGAAAGTAACACTTTTATAATAAAAAAATTCTTTTATGCATAAAAATCAATTTTGATGAAAGTAACACTTTTATAATAAAAAAAATTCTTTTATGCATCTATTTATGCATAAAAAATAATTTTGATGAAAGTAACACTTTTATAATAAAAAAATTCTCCAATATGCATCTTTCTATGCATAGAAATTAATTCTAATGGAAATAACACTTTTATGATAAAAATATTTCTAATATGCATTTTCTATGCTTAGAATGAAAATAACACTAAGAATACACAAACGGTGGGGATTACTCTTTTTGAATAATAAAAGATAAAACCTATTTCACAAAATTTAAGAAAATTTTGCCATAACCTCCTTTGTATGGCTGACCATTTTTATTTTTTTTCATTCGCAAGTTACTTAGAAATTATCCCAAATGGTTTAAAGCATTCTAAACTAATTAAATTCCACTTTTTAAAGAGAAACAATATGAAAAGTTTAATTCTAAGAATTTGATTACATATCTAGTATAAAGAAAGGCCGAATTTAAGAATGAAGAGAGGGTGAAAGCCTTTCCAACAAGGCATAACATCATTTTTCATTTCAAAGAAAACAAAAATTAGAAAACCATTAAATGGAATAAAGAAAAAGTAGGATTTTCAGCTTACATGAATTTTTGTGAGCTTTCCTTTGGATTGATGGTTTGAGGGATCTACTCTTGTTTGCAACAAGAGTGGCCACCAATTCTTTTGAAGAGGAAATGGTCAAAAACTAATGAATTATCAATAAATTCACTGTTTTTGGCTCTAGGGAGGAGTAGAGTAACAGTGCATAAAACACTATTAAGCTTCTACAAAGGGGGAGGCTTCTATTTATAAGAAAATGTGAGCTTCTAACCAAGCAAACTGATTCTAGAATTTTCTAGAATCAGTTTGGTCAATTTTTGACCATTTTTGGGTTAGTTTAGTTCACTTTTTGGATCCAGTTTTGAATTAGGAGAGAGGAGATATGAAATATCTAATTTTATTGATTTAAAATTCAAAAGCAATGATGGGAAAAAGGCGCCTACTTCATGAGGGGGAATCCCCACTATGTGGTGTCAAAAATTTATTTTTTTAGTATTTCCTTTGGTCCTTAGTCCACTCTTTATCTTATGTGAGTATTTACTCATTTTTTGGGGGGGGGGGGGATTTCTTCAATTTACCTCCTCCCTACATTTGGATTAATCTTATTGGCCCCCCAGAACCTTAATCTAAAATTTTCAGAAAATCTGGACCCTTCGATAAGGCCTTTTGAACAGATTATAATTTATTTCTAATGCACCTTCTAAAATTCTTTTTGAACTTCTGTTTCGGGGGAATTTATTTTAATAAGATGAGATATTTTTCCATCCAAAAATATTTAAAAACTGAATCACCTCTCTCTAGAAGATTTTCTCTCTCTAGGCCAAAATAGGTAGAAACAAGATTTTTTATATTTCTGAAGAGGGATTTGATTACAAGGGAAGATACTGGACTTCTTGAGAGGCTAGGGAGGAATCTTACAAAGGACAAGGGTTCTCCCCTTAAATCTATTTAAACAAGGGGGGGAGACCAATGTTTACACCCCTCCACAAGGCAAGAAGGCTAGCTATGAGAGCTTGGCTGGAGAGGATTGCTGGAGAGAGCTTGGTTGGACATGGTTGCTAGACAGAGCTTTGGCTGCAGAGAGCTGTCGGGAAGAGCCTCCACACACAGAGGCAGCTGCTGGGCATAGAGGGGGGTGTTGGTTCTCCCCTTAAATCTATTTAAACAAGGGGGGGGGGAGACCAATGTTTACACCCCTCCACAAGGCAAGAAGGCTAGCTATGAGAGCTTGGCTGGAGAGGGTTGCTGGAGAGAGCTTGGTTGGACATGGTTGCTAGACAGAGCTTTGGCTGTAGAGAGCTGTCGGGAAGAGCCTCCACACACAGAGGCAGCTGCTGCTGTTGGGCATAGAGGAGGGTGTTGGGGGGGTTTATATAGGGTCTCGGACAGTATGAGTATGGGTATGGAGAGAGCAAAGAGGGGTGGAAAGGTCGATGTATGGTGAAAGTATGCTAGTTTGTGGTTGCATGGGCCTGCAAAAAGAGTGGTGCCTATAAAGCGGGCCAAAGGTGGGGTACACATGTACCTTCGAGGGCAGTGGTCGTATGGGTTTCCACGTGGCGGCAAGGAGGACCTTACGTTAGGGCGGCCAACCTTCAGTCTGTATGCGATTGTGTTTATGGGCGCCATGGTATGTGTACGATCCAAGGAGGCATCTTTTTGGGGTAGGGACCCCTTTTTTGGGGCGCCGCCTCAATATGCATGCCGACGTGTCCTACAGCTGCCAAAAATGTTTTCGGTAAAATTGTTCGGGGTGTTTTCTTGGTCGTGAACAAGGTTTCAGTCTATTCATCAATCGGACACCCGGATAGACATTTATTGAGGTCGAAAGTTTACCGTAATTTAGCTAAAAATTTACGTAGAGGCTTATTCCGATGTCCGTTTGTGAGTGATGTAAAATCCTATAGTAGGGTAAAATCGTGCATAGATTTCAAATTAAGACTTAGAATTTAAGATTCCAAGTAGAAATAGCTCAATTATTAAAATGTTGATTTCTACACTATAAAAAGGACCATAATTTCATCTATTAAATGGACATATATTATTATTGAAGATGGGGATGTTTCACCAAGAGTGAGCCAAAAAGCAAGATAGCCTAAGTTATGAGAAAAAATTTGATGGTTGATAAGTATTTGAAGTAATTTTCTATGCGGATAAACAAGGTTTAGGGATTAAGGGAAGGATGAGCAATAAACTTCTTGCATTCGAAAACTAGTATTATATCCATCATCAACAACAAACACATTTTGACACATTGGGAACCTAGTTATGTCCATTATCACAGCAAAAACTTTGACACATTGGAAACTAGTATTATGTCCATTATGAACAAAACAAAGGGAAACTAGTATCATGTCCATTATCAACAAGTCAAATTTTGACATATTGGAAATATGCCCAAATTATTCTCAAAAAAGTGTTCATCTATTAGGACACGAATGAGAGGGTTTTGGAACCCACCTCCTTACTGGCCCCTTTACCCTAGTCAAAGTGGTCAATCTGAATTAATCAAAGTCGTTCCTAGTGGGGAGTTTTGGTTAGTCAAAGTAAAGTAGTCAACTTGAATTAGTCAAAGTTGTTCCTAGTTCAGTCAAAGTAATGTAGTCGACTTGAATCATCTTTCTTTCACTCTCATTTTTTTTATCAAAAGGTTGCTTGACTTTTCATTTGTTGTAATATTGTCACGAGTGATGAGATAAGACATGGTTATTTTTTATTTAGATGGTTGTTGTTTCATAATTTGGGATGTATTTACTATTATTGTGGTTCTTGGTTAATAGCTTTGATATTTCGAGATGAATTTCTTGAAAGGCTTCACCAACTTCACTTAATGAGCATTTACATTGGTGTGCAGCAAACATCAGCATTTTTATGGGTAGATGGGATGAGTTTTGGGATTTAAAATAGCGATGTTAATAATTTGATTAATTGGACTTATTACTAATTTACAACATTGAGAATGTTAATAATTTGATTAATTGGACTTATTACTAATTTACAACATTGAGAATGTACTATGATAGTGTTCCAAATGAATTGTAATTTCATCATCTTTTAGCTTGTGTAATTTCATCTTGTTTTAGCTTGTGTGACATTACTCCAATAAAAAACAGTTCCCAATCCCAAAATGTCACCAGTTATACCTTTTGTCACCAACGTTGTATCACTTTATGGTCATTTTTCCTCATGTTCTCTTCTAATGGCTATATTCTCTCTTGTTTTTTTCGTGGGGAAAGGGTATTCTGTCTACCATATCTATGGGAGTTATTTCTTCTCATGAGATCAATTTCTCTCTCGCTCTCATGATCAATGTCTCTATCATTCTCTCCTATGATGAAAGGCTATCGTGTCCACCATAGCTTCGTTTACATGAAGATCATTGATAAAATTTGGAATTATCTACTATAAAAAAGATCAATGGAACTTACACCATTTGTAAACAAGATTTGTAACTTTCTTTTGGGAATAGATACATAGTAGGAAAATAGTTACATCACATTAGGGTTGCACTTGTGTTACTGCTCACATTAGGGTTGTACTTGTGTTACTGCTCTTACTTGTTCTTACTAGGCCATAATGTCCTTTTTAAAACCTCTAAAAACTTCTTCAAACTTCTATTGTACATTTTCCACTTGGATCATCTTTCACATTGAGTTCTTGGTTTTTAAAACCTCTAAAAACTTCTTCAAACTTCTATTGTACATTTTCCACTTGGATCATCTTCTCACATTTTTTTTTCCAAAAATTATGTTGTTTGTGGTGCCAATAGTGATTGCTTTGATCCATTGCCACACCTTGACTAGGGTTGGATTCAACTTTTGGTATCTCCTAGTAAGGCTAGATCTCAATTTATAGTCTCCTAAGTAGTTGCCTTTTTGAGCTAAATCTTGATCTTATTCCAAATTGGATAAGCTAACCAACATTTCCAAAAAAGATAAAATAAAACTCGCAAACTTTTGCGAAATAGGCACATAAAATTGATATATGACCAATTTATATCCCTAGTGGGGAGCTTGCAATGAATTCATCTCCTTTGTTGCTTGTTGGACTTGCAAGGGTCTCATGGGGATGTACAGTTCAATAATTCCCTTGAAGTAGCCTTGGGGAATGACCAAGTTACTTGTTGGACTTTCAAGGGTCTCATGGGGATGCAGAGTTTAATACTTCCCTTGAAGTAACCTTGGGCAATAAGCAAGTTTCTTGTCACCCCCCACCATTGGATTTCTTGGTGATGGTACAAAGCTAAGGTACACTTTGATGATGGATGACATGATTTTTCTACTCTTTGGTAGTTCATGTATGGGTATTGAAAGTAGAATCTTTGTTACAAAATGTCCACCCTTTAGCTGGATGGGGACGCCCGGATGCTAGTGTGCCATCTAGTGAATTGGTATCGTGGGTGACCCCATATTAAATATGAATTACCTAGTGTTATTGGTATAGCTTGAGACCATGCTTAATGGGTGTATATTATTGAGGTGTAACAAGTAGTGCCATGCTTGACAATTGTATTGTGGTCAAAGTGAAACAAGTGGACTACGCCAAACAACTGCACACGGTCGAAGCATAACAAGTGGTTTATGCAATTGATGTGCCATGGTAATTGAAGTGTAACAAGTTGTATGCCATGCTAATTGAAGTGTAACAAGTGGCAATACAAGCCATGCTAGATGATGTATATAATGATACTCTCATCGTAGTGAAACAATAGTGTGTCGATGGTGATGTTGACTTGAGTTTTCTTGTTTATGCTATGCTCTACCTTATTAATTTGATTCAAGTCCATGGTTTAATCCTTAATGTATATGTGATTTTGATTAATTCTTCAAGAAGTATATGAGGTCCTGTGACAATGGTATCAAAGCTATGGGTACTTGTAGAAAAGAAAGAAGCTCACAAAAACCTAGAGGATAAAGAAGACAAAATCTCAAGAACTCTTGGACAAAGCTTAGAAGGTTTATGGGAAATTTCTTAGCCCCATTGGATCAAGGTTTGGATCAAGGGATGAGGTTTTAAGCCACCTTTATGTAGAAAACCACTCTTTTCAAATAGAAACCATCCTTTTTCTTCCCAAAACCACTTTCATGAATCTTAATCCTCATCATAATCCAACTACATGGATGTAATCATAATCCAACTACATGGATGTAATCATAATCCTCATCATAATCCAATTGCATGGATGTAATCATAATCCTCATCCTAATCCAACTGCATGGATGTAATCATCACATTGAAGAGATGTTAGTATACACTCAATGCCCACCTCTCAACATGTATCTCACTTTGATGTATAATGCACATTTGTTAGGCCCCCATTATGAGGAGTAGCCATGGTGCATATGTCTTTAGTGGAAACCCCGGCTTAGATGCCAATGGGGTCATTATTGTGACTATTGATGATGGTTAGGAGATGGTCAGGGGTATGAGTGTTAGTTGGGGCCCGGGGCATCGCCGAGACGACTGGGGACTAGGAGCCCCCCTGTGGGGGTTTGGGGGCGGGAGCCCCCGCCGAGGTGACGGTATGAAGAATATTCCCCATCATTAGTGGGCGGTGGTCAGTGGCCGCATTCTTAATACATGGGCAGTGACCGTGTCTATGCAGTGTAATCGTTCTTATTGTATACATGTCTACCACACCACCTACAATACTATATATGGACATGGTTGCCATGAGCTAAGGCATCCAATGCTCATGAGTATCCACCCCCTTCTACACTTAGTACATCCTCCATCTAGAGTCTGTCTAGATCACCATCTAAGCTTTACTTAAGAGCGCACGAGTGGACAGTACCATCACTTGTACCTCTTTGGTATAATCAGAATTTTTAATTCTCTCTATTGCATTGTCTATTGTGCTTTGTCTTGTTATCTCTCTTTCCATTGTGCCATATTCTTATATGGTATTAGAGCTTAGGTGCTCCTAGTAGGAATAGTGCATAAAGTTTAGTCTTTCTTTGCATAGAATCCTAGGAGTGATGGCTTCTATCTCTGTTGTGCTGTTGCACCAGTCTTGCGCATTCGTCCACCTTTTTTCACAAAAGGCAATCTTGATAGGACAAACTACGCCCTCTGAAATTCAAAATAAATTCCATTCTAGACTCTTATGAGCTCCTATAAGCAAGCTTTGGCACAAGCGATTTGGTCACATTGGATTTGTAGTGCTAAAGGAGATGTAGAAAAAGGGTATGGTAGCTAACTTGCCTACATTTTTAGAATTGTAGGTACCATGTGAAGCTTGCATGATGGGCAAGAAACAATGCAAGGCATTTCCATAGAAAATCAGCAATCGAGCAAAGACTCCTCTAGAGCTAGGACATTCTGAACTTTGTGGTAAAATGTCTACTACTGCATTAGGGGGATCTTCTTACTTTATACTGTTAATCAACGATTACAGTATGAAGATGTGGGTTTATTTCCTTTAGGATAAGACTGAAGCTTTTGGCAAGTTCAAATAGTGGCATAAGCTTGTGGAAATTAAGATAGGAAAGAAGGTGAAGAAGTTTCATACATATTGAGGAGGAGAATTCCTTTCAATGGAATTTGACAGCTAGGAGAATGGCATCAAGCGCCAACTCACCATTGCTCACACACCTCAACAAAATGGTGTTGTGAAACGCCGCAATCGAACTATCATGGAGATGGCGAGCTCGCATGTTGAGGGCAAAGGGTTTGCCCAATGCATTTTGGGTTGAAGCAGTGAACATAGCAGTTTATGTCCTCAATCAGAGCTACACAAAGGCACTCAAGGATGTTACACCTCAAGATGCCTACTCTCGTAAGAAACCTTCAGTTTCTCATTTCAGAACATTTTGCTGTGAATGTTATGTGCATATTCTAGATGCATCTAGGACCAAGCTAGATGCCAAAAGCAAGAAGTGTATCTCTCTTGGATATAGTCAAGAGTTAAAGGAATATCGGCTCTATGATATCGACGCAAAGAAGATTGTGGCCAGCTAAGATGTGGTATTTGTAGAATAGCCACACTCAGTGGAGGAAGGCGGTCTGTCCACTCTATCATCAGCTGGAGAAATAGTCCAACCCACCAATTAGATTTCCTCTTAAGGAGGAGGAGTTTTCAGATGATGAAGACTCTTACACATCACAACAGCCTATTGCTGCACCACAAGGAAAGCCACTTCCAAATTGGGCATAATAGCTCTTTGATGAGCATAATCCAGTACCTAAGAAGCTAGAATCTTCACCAGATGGACCACGTAGATCAAGGAGAATAGAGGAGTAGAGAAGATTATCTGATCTCATTGTCAATATGTCCTTGATGGCTGAGATAATGGGAACAGTGAAGGAGCTAGGCACCTTGGATGAAGCCTTAGAAAATCTAAAATGGAAAGCTACAATGCAGTTTGAGTATGACAACATCATATGGGAGCTACCACCAAACAGAAATGTAATTGGTACCAAATGGGTTTGGAAAGCTAAGTATAAGGCTGATGGATCACTTGAAAAATACAAAGCTAGGTTGGTTACACAGGTAGAGGGTTTCAAATTTGATGAAACCTTTGCTCTCACAGTTTGCATGACAACTATCAGGGTGGTTCTCACCTTCGCTACTCACCAAAAGTGAAGAGTCTTTCACATGGATGTCAAATTAGGATTTTTGAATGGCCATCTCAAGGAGGAGGTATATGTAACTCAACCACCACGTTCTGAGATGCCCGGATCAGAAAATAAAGTTTGCACGCTAAAGAAGGCATTATACGGGTTGAAACAGGCCCCAAGGGCATGGTATCATAGGATAGACCAATTTTTCAAAAATATTAGGTTTATAAAAAGAAGTGCTTCTAATGCTAGCTTGTATGTTCTAAAAAGGCATGGCAAGATTGTTTTGGTCGTCTTGTATGTAGATGACTTAAACATTTTAGGTGACAACAATGAAGAGATGATCCAGCAGACAATGGATATGCTGAGACATGAGTTTGAGATGACAAACTTGGGTTTCATGCATTTCAGTTTGGGGATCGAGGTCTGGCAAGAGTCAGGTAAAATCTTCATTTTGTAGCAAAAGTATGCTTGGGAGATTGTCAAAGTATTTGGGATGACAAACAGCAAACCTATGTCTACGCCAATGCAAGTGAACATGAAACTTTTTGTAGAGGATTCTTCATCACTTGTTGACATTAGGAAGTACAGGAAGTTGGTGGGGAGTTTGCTTTTTCTCACTAACACTAAAGCTGATATCAGCTTCACAGTTGGTGTGTTGAGTAGGTTTTCCAACAAGCCACGAGAGAGTCATTGGAAGGAAGGGATGAGGGTACTTAGGTACATTAGAGGTACTCTTGAGTATGGCATCACTTACAGCATGGGTGACACTCTATCAGGTTATTGTGACTTAGATTGGGTAGGAGATCGTGATTCTAGGAATCAGTTTCTGGATGTTGTTTTTCGCTTGGTTCGTTGCTTTCTCTTGGACCAGCAAAAAGCAACCTACAATGGCACTTTCTTCCATAGAGGTTGAGTATAAGGGCAGTTTGCTTTACTGAGGAGAATCTTGGTTGACATGGGAGTTCAGATCAGGGAGGCTACAGTCTTGTGGTGCGACAATCAGAGTTGCATGGCTATCTCCAAGAGCCATGTGTTTCATGCTCGCACAAAGCACATTGAGATTCAGTATCATTATGTGTGAGAGCTGATAGAGGATGAGATAGTGGAGTTAGAGTATTGCTCTATAGAGCAAATCTACATCGACATCTTCACCAAGGCTCTTGGGAAGGACTAGCTCACTCGGCATCTTCATTGACTTGGCATTGAGCCAAAAACCTAGTTCATCTTTGAGGGGGGTATTAGTATACACTCAATGCCCGCCTCTCAGCATGTATCGCACTTTGATCTATAATGCACATTTGTTAGGCCCTCATTATGAGGAGTAGCCATGGTACATATGTCTTTAGTGGGAACCCCGGCTTAGACGACGTTAATGGGGTCATTATTGTGACCATTGATGATGGTTAGGAGATGGTTAGGGGTACGAGCATTAGATGGTATGAGGAATATTCCCTAGAATATTTTCTTGGATAACAGGTCCATCATTAGTGGGCGGTGGTCGATGGGCCGCATTCTCGATAGGTGGGCGGTGACCATGCCTATGCAGTGTAATCGCCCTTGTTGTATACGCGTCTACCACACCACCTATAGTACTATATATGGACATGGTTGCCATGAGCTAAGGCATCCAATGCTCGCAAGTATCCACCTCCTTCTACACTTCATACATCCTCCGTCCAGAGTCTGTCTAGATCGCCATCTAAGCTCTACTTGAGAGCGCACGGGTGGATAGTGCCATCACTAGTACCTCTTTGGTATAATAAGAATTTTTAATTCTCTCCATTGTGTTTTTATTGCATTGTCTATTGTGCTTTGTATTTCTATCTCTCTTTTCACTGTGTCATATTCTTATAGAGATCAGGGGCCTATCCTCACAATTGCTAAGCACTGTGTTTACTCAAAATCCATAATGGAGGGTTCAAGATTTTCCTTCTTCTTCAATTAATAGGTGGTAGTTTTGTTTCCTTCAATTGATTGCATAATTAATTTTAACCAAGCTATTAATTGCTTCTAAATTAGCAACAATCGAAAAATAGCATAAGCACATGTGGGTTTTCCTTCTTCTCTACATCCACTGTTGGCGATGACAACGGCAACAACGAAGGCAATTTTGTTCCCCTCCCTTTGTTTCTCACAGTTGCGCACTACGCGGATTCTTTCATAGCTGAGAAGAAAGCGTTCTATTTATGTAAAAAAAGCTTAACCTTTAAGCTTTGTAAGCTTCAAAGCTTAATATTATTATAAGCTTTAAGCTTATAACTCCGAAAGCTTACCTATTTCATAAGCTTTGAAATGCATAAGCTCTAAAAGCTTATATTATTACAAGCTTTACAACCTTCGTTGGTTACAAAAAGAAAAGAGAGGGAGTTCCACAAAAGTTAAAAAAAAATCAACAAGTACAGAAAACTTCACGGTGTATCTTCTTCGACATTTCATGACTCTCTTTAAGATTTCTTGGGTGCATTATTATTTGCATTATTTTGGCATCAAGGAGTTCTTATGCTAGTTATCTTCTACGACAAATTTGTTTCTTGGGCAATATTCCCGAGCTTTTGAACCATGGCTATTTATTGATTAATCAACTTTAACAAAATTCTTTCTGCCACTTATCTTTTGACATATGAGCTCTATTTCGAATATTTTGCCAACTCCTCAAATTCAAGCACATCGATGACTCTTTATTTCTCGACCGTGCTGCATGAGATGAGCTAAGTATTATTATTTCAGCAAATTGTCATTTCTACATTTAAAATTTACAACCTTCATCTTTCTACATCTCTCTTTCATCATGAATCCTCTACCCCCAGCCATTCAAGAGTAAATTTAGTCACTCCAAAATTAGATAAGTTTGTCACTTTTGTAATTTTTAAAATTATCATCTTATAAATTATTTAATAATAATAAATAACTAAAATTTGATGACAAAGAACAAGACCTCTACTATGGCGACTACTTCATTTAATTTCATTATTTTTATAATAAATTTTATTTAAGACTTTTTATGTATCAAAAGTAGAACTTCTTGAAGGAACTGGCCCTTCCATCTTGAACTATGCTTTATCAAATTTTCACTACATATTAGTCTTGTGGTATGGGACACAAGATTAATCTTGTATGAAGGATTTTGATGTATACTTATCTCTAGATTTAAGTGGGATACTTTTTGGTAGTATGAGACACTAGAATTTATTACACATAAAAGTCCTTGATACAATGTCTTATTGTCTAAATTAGAGAAGATACTCAAATTTCTATATTCTAAGACATTAATCTCCTTTGCTCGCAATAAGCAAACATGCAGCTGAGGTCAATGGCAGGATGCTACATAATGTCCACCATTTAGCTTAACAAAGACGCTCGGACACTAGTGTGCCATCTTAGTGAATTGGTATCATGGGTGATCCCACATTAAATACTAGTTACCTAGCGTTATTGGTATAGCTTGAGACCATGCTTGACGGCTATATGTTGTTGAGGTGTAACAAGTAGTGCCATGCTTGACAACTGTATTGTGGTCAAAGTGAAACAAGTGGACTACACTAGACAATTGCACACGATCGAAGTGTAAAACAAGTTGTTTATACAATGGATGTGCCATGCTACTTGAAGTGCAATAAGTGGTATGCCATGCTAATTGAAGTGTAAGTGGCAATACACGCCATGCTAGATGATGTGTATAATCATACTCTCATTGGAGTGAAACAAGTGGTGAGTGTATGTTGTATTTGTGCCTATCAACGTTTCATATTGGGATTATTTATAGAGAAGGCAATTAATTAGAACAAATAATGTGTTTACAAATGTGCGATAGGTGATGAGCAGTGCGCATGTCACACATGGAGGATCTTGTCTATATCATTTCATCTTGAAATATTATTATTTTGTTGTCCATGTGCCAAATGATTGTACAAATTATTTATGTACGCTTGTGTGTGGCGTTGCTATATTATTAGCACATATGTTAGAAGAGTTATGGTTATTTACACTTAATGTGTGAACAAGCTCGTGTCTGAGCTATTTTTGTAAAAGAGGAAAAGAAAGCCCAAATTTGTATGCACAACTATTATTAGGTCCTTGGGCTATATATTGAATATAATTCTCAAATTACTCATGTCGTGGAAGTGGAAACTACATGCATGTGGGGGGAGATTGCACCCAATAGTGTGTTGATGGTGATGTTCACTCGATTTTTCTTGTTTTATGCTATGCTCTATCTTATCAATTTGATTCAAGTCTATGGTTTAATCCTTGATGTATATGTGATTTTGATTAATTCTTCAAGAAGTAGATGAGGTCCTGTGGACAAGCTTTTTCAATTGGGAGATACTTGTTGGCGATGAGGATAGATTAGAATTGGGAGAGGGTATCAACATTAAGGTTCTAAATGGCCAGGCTTTTTGTTTGGCTCGGGATCTTGGATCCTCCATAATGAAGGAATATTTTTGGTTAAGAAAGGCAGTCATAGGTTTGGCATGGGAGGAACCATCAGTGCAGAGGATTTTGATTTTGAAGCATACTCTACATTAATAAGTTAATGTGAGTTGTTAGGGTAGCTTTCCATATGACTACTGTGTATCTTTTCCATGGTGAGATTGGATCTCACATGCTCCCCACATGAGTATTATGTGTCTTCTCCATGCTGAGATTGGGTCTCTAGTTTTCCACCTTTAAGACATCTTGTTTCCTTCCTCTTCCTTTCTAGGGTTCTTATTCTCCATGCTGAGATTGGGTCTCTAGTTTTCCACCTTTAAGACATCTTGTTTCCTTCCTCTTCCTTTCTAGGGTTCTTAATCCTTAGCCTTCATCTCAACCAATGGCTTCCTTGGGCATTAGTCCAGTTATACAAACATTTGTTGTTTTTGAAATGGGCCACTTATCTCGAATCAAGTTTGGTTCTTCCCTTAAGAAAGCATACTCCCCCCCATAGAGAGGTTTTATCTAGTTGAGACAGTTTCATAGTCCATCCATTTTTTACACCACCTCTCTTAATGCCCTTCTTATGAAGCTTCCTAGCTTTATGTACATAGAGGAGTGCCAAAAGTTTCCCTTCACTTTCCCATGCATGTGACCATCAAACAGACTTGTCGATAGATTCATCACACCAGATAGAGTTGTTTGGTCGATCCATTTACACTTTTTGATTGCCTCCTTCCATCACATTATCGAGCCATGCACAAAGATTGATTGTTTAATTTTGCAAGGTGCTGGGAAGAATAATATGTCCAACAAAGTCCATCCCATTTTCCAAGCATTACTTGCCATTTTCTAGCAATATCTAGTAAATGCAACTCTAACACTCAATGCCTTCAACATGGTGATCCATTTGCACACAAAGGTTTTGTCCTTTGACTAGACATTCTTGGTAGGACCACACCACCCTAACTCTTAAAGCAGCTCATTTGGTTCCATGAGATCAAGTGCCACTTCTTGCTTTATCTTTTTATTCCCATAGGAAATCTTTGAACAATTCTTCATAAACCGAAAGGCTCTTTCCAAACACGTAAGTGGAGGGAACATACTTTTTGGAGGCTATAAGTACATGCTTTATTATCATGTTTTTTAATACTCAAAATAGTTGGGTAGCGCTCTAATAGACACAAGTTTCTCAACATACACTTTAATAGGTTATTCGAATAGTCTAATGCCAACATTTTTTCATTTAAAATTGTAATTATTTCTCCAAGCACATCTAGCTCACCTCTATGCAAGAGAAGAGGTTTGCTTTATGTAGGTTGTTAATCTAGAGAGTTCGTATACCCAACATGGTATCTACAACATATTATATCTCCTTTAAAATAATGTTTTTATCATTTACAAAGAAAAAAAGTACAAAGATATCCTTGCCCCCACCCTCAAACCATTCCATGAGGGGTCGGATCTCAGTGAGGTATCACCACCTTATAAAGAAGCTAATGAAGAAGCTAATGAAGAAGATGGGAAGGAGCAAGGGTGTCCTTACCCATCTATGAACAACAACTCACATACCTGCCCATTGTGTGTGGCATCTTACATTCCAAGGCAACTTTTATAACCACCTGGATACCCCCTTTGACATGACCTAAATCCATATAGTGAATCAACACATGGATCACCTCTTTGCCCAGTGGAATATTGACCTCCCACGGCACACTATAGGAGGCTCGCACTTTATTGATCCCATGGACTACCATGCAGGTCACATAGGAGTCCACCAACCCAAGTAGCATATGTCCTATCTCCTCAATGATCACCCATAGGTCACATAGGAGGCCACCAACATGATTAGCGTATGCCTTATCTCCTCAGTGATCACACCAAATATGGCCACATGTGATCACCAAATATGGTGGGAATATATAGCTCCATTGACCCTAAGTACATGCCAATCAAAAGGAGGTGGTCATGGCATAAGTTCCTACACATGGAAGGAAAAGGACCTGCCTACAAATTCCCATACATTGATCACCCCCACACCTCTCGCCATCAATGTATGGGAAGGAAGAGGTGGTCATGGTGCAAGTTCCTACACATGGGAGGAAAAAGCCCGCTTACAACTTCCCATACATTAATGGCCCCACACCTCTCATAGAGATGTGGCTCCGAATAAATAACTTTAATGACCTCTACTATACTAAGGTCTCTCTGACCCCAAATTTTTCTAGCAGATAGATCTTTACGGCATGGTTAAATAATTCCACAGCAAAGATTGGTCATTTTTGAAGACATGCTAGATACTGAGTTTTGGAAGTCCTTTGAGATCCCGCGTTGATCTGGTCAATGGATTTCCCACCAGGACCTTCATCACTTCTTTTTATGGGATCGGTGATATCTTTGGAACCAATGTGGGTTGATAAGTCTCACCCCATGCTGGGCCCTATCTACTACTTTCCAATATTCGTATGGGCCTGAAGTTGAAATAAAACCCTTGTCTGAGGGTTTCACAACAAGCTACACACAAAAAAAGAGTCAAAGAGAGCATAATTTTTTAGAGTCAAAGAAAGCATTGTAAAGTGAAAGATCCCTGTCCCCTCCGCGCAACGAATTCAGGGGTGCTAGCAGCGGAAGTAGCACTTCTTGCACGGGGCAGGGTCCCTCACTTAGGGCCTCGCCCCACGGATATCCGAACAAGAGACTAATCCCTCGGTTCTTCCAAAACCGAACCCGGAAAAACTTCCCTTGCTCGGAAAGCACAGGCGATTCCTCCATGATATTTTTACTCTAACCTAGTCAAGAGCCTTAATTAACTGAATTGATCTGACCAAACCCATAAAAGTATCATAGTAGTCGAACCGAGGCTGGTCAAGACCTCGACCAACCTTGCTACGCGAGACGTCCTCCGTTGACTCTCCGTTAGCTGATGCAACTTTATCAGATAGGTCTCCATGACCTCATTCACAAGACGGTTATCAAAATGCTTCCCCAGGGTTTTTGACACATTAGGACTTGTTTGGGGTATTCTTGGGCCCTTTTATTTGGACACTTAGTGAAATGCTTAAAATGCTAATCAAGCTTTGACCAAGCTAGTGGCCTAGGCCTGAAAATGCATTTTTCCTTTTCTACAAAAAAGAAAATAGGCCTAAAGGTAATCTAATCATTAGATCTTCTGTCCTTGGGAAGGAATATGGACCTAAATGCCTTTTTGTCTTGTAGTGAAGTACCTTTCACAAAGAATGTTTGAAAATTTTCGTCACTTTGTTCCCTCCCTTTTTGGAGGTGCTGCAGATCCCACTCTCTCTCTACACTCTCTCTCTAAAACGCGTTTAGGGTGTTTTACTTGGGTAAGGGGTTCTTTTTCTCTCTCTAGGAGCCATGGCCTGCAGATCTGGACCTCCTACTCCATCATCCTCTCCACCAGCTCTCATGGAAGAGCTCACCATCCCCTCTTGTGAAGGTACAGATCTACACATCCTTGCAAGCTGAAGCTCTCCATCTCCATCACTAGCAAGCTCTCCATATCTATCATCCTCTCCACCAGCTCTCATGGAAGTGCTCACCATCCCCTCCTGTGAAGGTACAGATCTACACATCCTTGCAAGCTGAAGCTCTCCATCTCCATCACTAGCAAGCTCTCCATATCTATCTCCTCAAGGCCTCCATTTATCTATATCCATCTGCATCTCCTCCACCTCCATCTCCATCACCATCTCCATCTTCATCTCCTCCATCACCATCCACATTTCCATCCTCCACCTCCATCATCTCCATCACCATCCACATTTCCATCTCTGTATCCATCTACATCTCCATCTCCATCTCCATCACCATCCACATTTCCATCTCTGTATCCATCTACATCTCCATCTCCATTTGCTAGGTACAATGGCTCTACGGGACATCACCAACAAGCAATCAAAGTTTCGCTTGCATGTGGACTTAGACGAGGAGTATGCCACAATGCGAAGTAATCGAACGAAAGGATGTATTCCTGCTGAGGTGCTACGACTTCAAGGTGCAAAAGCCATTGATCTTTGGACTGATGGAAGCATTTATCCCCTTGATCCACAGACTGGTGCACCTCCCCCTTTTCGTAATATCACGCAGGTCGTACACTTCTTGGGTGATGGTTATAATGGTTTCTTAGGGTACTACTGTCAGAGGCTCTATTCTTTGTACTTGCAGGAACTCTCAAATCAAAATCACCTCAGGAAGCTTCTAAAATTATGCAAGGCAGAAAAGGAAGAATGTGCGTCAACTTTCATGGCCACAAAGGAACATATGCTGGCTCGAGTCAAGGATCTAGAGAAGGAGGATGCAGAGCAGAAGATGAAGCTTGATAAAGGTGTGGAAAGGAGGGATCGAGCTATAGAGAACTATCTCCGTCTTCAAAACTCAACTCGGAACCTTCGCCGACGTGTCGATCATTTCACTCACCTCCCCGTGGGATATAATGCAAGGCAGCGAAAGCGCAAGCCTCTGAGTCTTCTTTCCAAAGATGGGGGGGCTCGCAAGCGACGTGTGCGTCAAACAAGGTAATCACAGCTTCAAAACTAGCATTACATTCCTTTTTCATATAGTTATGTCATTGACTCTGAACTATGTGATGTCCAGGGAATGTGCTAAAGCAATATTAGGTTGTTCCAATACTGAGGAGTCTATCCTTGAGCACATTATTCCAGAGCAAAAAGTAATCAATCTGATAACCAATCCAGTAAATGGTGTGTTGCGTGATAGGATTCAAAAGTATTTTCTCAAGGAATTCGAGCAGATTGTCAGTCCCATTGACATGCTCACTGTGTGCGACACAGCAGGTATCAGTGATAAGGGATACAGGGCTTTGTATACTTGCATCACAGGACGTCTACGAGGCAAAGGAATGACACGATCTATACTTCCAACACCATACAGTATAGTTATGGCAAGGAAGTCAGCAAACAACAATATTGCCGACTTGCTAGGTGGCTACAGATGGGTGGATGGTAGCATGCCAATGTCAAATTCAAAAGATTTTGCTTACAACAAGTTTAACAATGTTTACGTCGAGGTGGAGGCGCTTCAACGAGCTATGATTCAGTTTTATGATATGACATTAGAGGAGACGGATGGAAAGGCTATATTTGTCCTCAAATTGGATGAATGTCAGGTTGTAAAGGGCCAAAGGGTGGAACGTACAAGTCTGACACTCATGAGCAGGGCATTGAAGCGAAAGAGCTTAGACGGCGAAGATGAAACAGGTGATGCGGAGAATAACTTGCACACAAAGCGACGCAAGCAAGATTACTTTGGAGTGCAGTCTGAGAAGAACATATGGTGGCAGGCGGCATGGACCCTTCCGCACGAGGACCATGACAGTCTGAGGTGGTACTTCACCCGTACAGGTATTCAAGGAGTGATACACAGGCAATCAAATGGTGAAGTCTTGCATGTGCCTGGCACTGGTCACTTTGAAATAGAGTGGCACCTTGGTGGTGATCTCAAGACCCTCAAATGCATGTTGGGAACTAAAAGCGGTGCTAACACTTTGTTTCCATGCATCTTTTGTTGTCATCCAAGGATGCCAAGTGTCGCAGTGGGGAAGGCCAAACAAGCAACCAAGGTGAAAGGTCGTAAGCAGGCAAGTGCAAAGGGCTCAAATCAATTACAAAAAGGGAAGGGTATGCACGTCTGGCTTAATGGAATTATGAGCTGCAATCAAAGCAAGGCACCATCTCGCGCAGAGGAGGATGCTACTTGGAACCCTATTCTTTCAATTCCACTGTCGCGAGTACATGTGTGTACCTTGCACGCAAGACTTAGAATTCTGGACAAATTGTTGATGCTCCACATCAATTATGCTTGGAACATGGAGCCAGAGTCACGGCGAGAACAGGGCATCCAAGAGCTTGAAGTTGTTTTATCATCCGTGGGGCTTCACGCAGGTGCTGTCACCCTCTCTAAGGATCGCAAAAACCCATCAAGTACCCAAGATAACCCTTATAAGATATGTATGGGTGGTGCAAAAGCAAGACACCTGCTCTCAAACTATGGTGAGGCTCAAAGCCATACACATTTTGAATTATGGAAGCAGATTTGTGATGTAACAACCTATCAAGGCAATGAGGCGACACTAGGATTGAAGCGTGCACATGTGTGGGAAGCTTGTGATGAGATGATGAGGCTTCTTGAGCGCCCGTATCTTGATGAAGCAGAGATAGCTACATTCAAGACTTCGATTGACAGATTCACAGAAGAAATGATCGATGCTTGGGGGGAAACTCATATAACACACTACATGCATATTCTCTATGCGCATAGTTCCTTCTTTCTAGATGAATATGGGTCTCTTGCACTCTGGAGCAACCAAGGCATGGAACGATCACATTACCAAGCCAAGGCGGCCTATTTTAAGAACACGGGTCATGGTGGTGGCAAGGTTCGCAGCAATGCGTTTCAGGAAATGTTCAATTGGTTTTACCGTGCACTTACTGGGAGAAAGGCCCAAAAGCGAGCCGGAAATTTGTCTTTGAGGCGCAAAATCATGAAGGTGTTAGGTGCAAGGCGAAAGAGAAGGGTGCAATGCGTCAATGGCACGTGAAAGAGCGAGGCAATGGCACAGTGGTCGACTAAGAAATGGCCATGTGTGGTTACCCACCCAATAATTCTTGTTCGCCACTTTTTGGCGCGTTCATTTTGTAAATTGACTTTTTTGTAATTTTGGCCCCCTATAAATATCAATGAGTTTTATAGTCATTTTTAAAAGTCTTGACTTGTGAGCTCTCTCTCTTCCTCTCCCCTTGACTCTGTCGCGCGCGCTCTCTCTCTCTCTCTCTCGCTTGTGCACTAATATCTCACGCACATGGAGCCCCCAAATGATCCTCCCTCCAATACGCAGGATGACATTTTCAAAGACCTTGGGCCCTTACCGGTGGCACATAGAACTGCAATCCCAAACATTTACCCGCAAGCCCAAGTGGATCTGGAAGCTGAGCGTGTGAGGCTTGAGCGAGAGGCCCAAGAAGCCCAAGAATGCCAAGAAGCGAAGAGATTACACAAAGAAGCAGAGGACATGGAGGCAGCTGAGAGAGCAAGAAAAGAAGCCGAAGAGACCGTCAGAACTCAAGAGGACGAGGTAGCAAAGAAAGCACAGGAGGATGAGGCTGCCAAGAAGGAGGAAGAAGACGAGGCAGTTAGGAAGGCGGAGGCAGATAAGAAGGCTGTAGAAGAAGCTCAGGCCGCCGCAAGCAACAAGAGAAGATTAGCATTCTTTGCTGCAGAGGAGGATTGGCTTAATAGAAAAGCTCACGGATTTGTTGCTGACCTGCGAATGGCCGGATACGAAGATGACACAATTTTGGAAGCGGCTATACAAAGTCTTCGAGCAGAATATACAAAGAGGAGAAATGAAGACACAGTAGAAAGGGAGCACCTGCCGAGCAATAGGATTGTCAATGCAATGCTAGACAGAGTCTTGGCTCGTGCACTTGGTAAAGGAAAGAGAAAACTCTCAACTGAGGAAGTAGAAAATAAGAGACAGAAGCTTGAACGAGAAGCCAGGGCAACAAACACACGGAGGCTTCGTGAGGAAAAAGACAGGAAAGATGAAGAGGAGCGAGTAAGGAAGGAGGCAGAGCAGCGAGCAGCTCCGAAGACTCCATCTGCAAAGGCAAAGAAAACTCCAACACCTGCAAAGGCTAAGAAGGGGAAAACCATTCCTAAACGCACAGAACCCCCTTCCGATAACTTCCAAGAGCAGCGACAGAAGTTTAAAAATGACACGCCAGCTTGGACTCGCCACGCGCAAGCACCACCGCCCCCAACAACGCAGAAGAAGCAAAGGTGGAGACCAGGGACAGTTGCCCTTAGAGAAATTCAATATCAAAAGACCTGCACACCAATTATTCCAAAGGCACCTTTTGGGCGTCTCGTCAAAGAGATTATCCACGACCAGCGCCGGGATGTCAATCGTGTGCAAGCAGCGGCACTAGGCGCTCTGCAACAAGGTGCCGAGGATATTTTGGTTTCGCTTTTCCAAGACGCGGTTTTGTGCATGGTGCATGCAAAACGTGTCACTTTGAAGCCATCTGATCTTCATCTAGCTAGGCGTATCCGTGGAGAGGAAGCTCTCTTTCACTAGATAGGGGAAGCCTTGTAATGCAACAAACCGTGTTTTGTAATCTCAATTTGATTAATGAAAAACCATGTCTATTTTCAGAAAAGTTATTTTCTATTGCAAGTGATTGTTGTCTTGTCAAGGTAATTGTAGTCTTTTGCATGTAATTGTTGTCGCTATGTACATTCGACCTCATGTGAACGCTCGTCTGCCACCGCCCGTCCGACTTTGGCTCGACTCGACGGGCCGATTTCTCCCGCGTATGGCCCCAGAAGGGTATATCAGCTGTGCGGGGTGCGCCGGGGCCGAGGGGGGGGCCGGTGGTCGCTCCGTGGAGCGACCACCGGCCCCCCCCTCGGCCCCGGCGCACCCCGCACAGCTGATATACCCTTCTGGGGCCATACGCGGGAGAAATCGGCCCGTCGAGTCGAGCCAAAGTCGGACGGGCGGTGCGTGGAGCGACCACCGGCCCCCCCCTCGGCCCCGGCGCACCCCGCACAGCTGATATACCCTTCTGGGGCCATACGCGGGAGAAATCGGCCCGTCGAGTCGAGCCAAAGTCGGACGGGCGGTGGCAGACGAGCGTTCACAAAAATTGATTGAAACATCATGACAGGACACGACAACAACATATAAACACATCAAGAAGATAAAACTTAAAATCAGCTCGAAAAACATCTTGATGTCATTAATTGTTTGATTTTCACAGACGAGCGTTCACAAAAATTGATTGAAACATCATGACAGGACACGACAACAACATATAAACACATCAAGAAGATAAAACTTAAAATCAGCTCGAAAAACATCTTGATGTCATTAATTGTTTGATTTTCACAAAAGGCAAATGAGTACATTGGATCTAGCCAACTCGCTTGATGAGCTTGGTGAAAGCCTCGTGGGTGAGAGTCTTTACTGATGGTTTGTCACCAATGCGTTCGGCTATCTCTTTGGCATCAGTGATGCCTTGTCCAAGGCTAAGGCCACAAAATCCTAGGAAAGACCCTGCACCTTTATCACCAAAGCTATAGATAGCTGCTTCCCTATTTACAAGAATACATTTATGGGCATTTTGAGCTATAGGGGCTTCAGACAGGATGGCGCTTAGGGCTCTGCACTTCAAAAATTCAGCTTGCGCATCATTTGAAAAGTCGTTGTGAATTACGCGAAGCATCTCGGCATTGAAGCTTGGGATGTAGTGCCATAGCGCAGCATCTTTCCCCTCCACCTCCTTTCGTGCTCCACCCTTTCGGCTTGCGAACCAGTCCATTTCTCTTGCGGTCTACAAAGTAGATAGAAGAATGAGTTGACTTCGAAAAATTACAAATTAAGAAGGGAAGAAATTGGGTGTACTACCTCAGTGGCATCATCATGATCCGCAAGGTTTGCATCACTAATATTGATGCTCCCGAGGCTGACGGAATCCAAAATGGCAAGCGGCTTGTGAGGGGCAAAGCTAGTTTCTGGCACACTCTTGTAGAAATCCTTGCACTGGGATATTTGTACAAGAGTCTCTGCCACAAGGGACTCTATTGAGGCATGATTTTCCGGGAGCGCAAGCACCTTTGTGACATCTGCGGAACTGAAGTCAATGTGGATGTCATCATCTTTGGACGGCTGTTGTGTGTCTCGCATGCCCGCGTACATAGCAATGACTGAGAGAGTTTCATCCTGGTGCAGCCCAAGGACATGGGCAATGTCATCCAAAAATAAGAACTCTACACCTTCTACTATGATGGGGTGTAGAGTTCGCACTTCGAGCTCTGGAACTTCATCCATGACATCGTCCCCTTCGATGTCCCGTTTCACAGCCTCAGCTTGCGGCTCTTCCGCCAGAGTCACAAGTGCAAGAGATGCTTCTTGCACTGGGGTGACAATCTCCTCCTTTGGGTCAGCTTCCTTGATCAAGAGATAAGGTGTGGCTTTCTTTGGAGGAGTGGCCTTCCTCTTTCCCTTGCTTTTCTCTGTTCCCTCTAAGATCAGGAGGGCAAGAGTCATGTCCCACCTCAAAAAACTTGTGCCAATGTTGCCCATTCCAAGACCTACCAGGTTATCTTCTTCCTCCTCCCTTAGATATGCGCTACTAAGGCCTTTGAGGAATCTTGCAAGCCTGAACCTGAAATTTTTGTCCGCTTTGTAGGTATGCTTGATAAGATCCACAGGCACCCAAGTTCCCTCCTCGTCTTCAAAGTTGACACAATATTCAGCCATGTATGTGTCCATGTAGCTAGTGAACGCCCCAAACACGTCATTATGGAGTTCCGCGGTGCCTTCCATGTTAATAGATGTCTGAAAGATGGGTGCAAGCTTCTCGATCAAGTGACCGAGGTCAAGCTTGTGCAATTGAGATAGGAGAGCTTGGGCGGGGGTGGCCATGCTTGAGTAGCGAAGAAGGCGAGGGGACCGCAAAGATGCCGAGAGTGAGGAGATGAACTCAAAGTGGCCAAAAGTGACTTATAAAGAGGTCTTTAAAACTTTTTTTATGTTTAAAAACTCACTTAAAACCTCCAAAAAAATAAAAACACGCGACAAAACTTAAAAGTGCACAAAATTGAACGCAAATTGCGAGTAGCCAAAATTGTTTTGAATTAATCTCTCAAAATCTGTTACATAGCTTGCTTGATATGGATACATCTGGGGAAGGGAATGCTTTTACAAAAGTAAGATGCCTCTTTCCTCTTACGTAGAGGTGTGTTATCAATCACAAATGAAAAGTCACCTTTCAGTGCAAACCTAAGGCCTAAGTACTCCCTTAGGTTCGCCATATTCCAATCAGCATTTACTACGATATCCCACACATCAGCTTGCGTGCTAACATGTACATCAAGCTGTTCTGCATTGTTGATGTCCGAATCGAGTGCTTGCCATTCGCCTCTAGTCAGCTTCCAACGTCTGTAAGGAAAGATAATAGAGAGTTGTTGCTTTCCAAGCTGGTACCGAACGACCATCTTCTCCGACACCACCATGCACTTTATCTTGTCACCCTGATGTTGAATAACCTTCAAATCCCACGAAGGTGGCAAAAAGGCACTCATTACTGTGCCTCCCTTTGCAATCCACATTGTAGGAGTCCGGTGAACATCAGCCTCCTTGAACAAAAACACAAACAAATGTAAAGGCATGAAGAACGTGAGAGTCGCACGATGTGACCCATAGGTGCACTTCATTGCATTGCACACATCAATCTCAATCCGACGTCTGGTTAGTGCAACCAAAGTATTGTCGGGCTTTGGCCAATCATGGTCCGTGAGACTTGGTGTAGGGAGCCTCCGTAGAGTCCCAGAACCATCTCTTGACGTGGGTACAATATACTCTGCATGAAAGAAGAAAACTGAGCGCTCTAAAAGCTCTGATGTTGAACAACCAGTATATAGTAGCTTGCTGATTTCAAAGTGGTGCGCCTCAAAGGTTCCAGAAAGGGCCTCTAAAGGCTCCCATTCCACAAATGTCGACGGAAAGATGTCTGCACAGAACATTACAAGAACACACTTGAAAAAATCAAGCTTCCGTAACATGAAATGATATTAGCATGTCTCAGTGCAGCCCATAAAACAAGAAGCACAAATAAAACTTACAGTTTGCAGGAAAGCGTTTGTGATTGGCATTGTCAACACGGAGTTGCGATGCCTTGTAGACGTGTTGGATCATCACCTGCTTGCTTCCGTCAGCCCCCTGCTTGAGATCCACTATGCGACCCTTCCAATGGTGTGACTTTAACCCTATGTATCTGCGAGAGACTTTGTGGGCTCCCCTTGTGCTTGGACGCATCGTCACCCACATTCCTTTTGCAAAGGTGCTTGTAACCCACAAGCCAGTGTCGTCTTGTTCGTTGCTGTTGCTAAAGGACTCCACCCTTGAACGAGGTCGGCGACTCATTGTGCTTGGCTAACCGACTAAGCTAAATGCTATGAAGTTGTAGGTGTGTGAGAAGATCTCTGCAACCTAATGCTAGCAGAGCATATAAGCTGGCAAGAGGAGTCAAGAATGTGTATAAGCTAGCAAGAGGAGAGTGAAGAATGTGTGCAAGCAAGAGAGGATGGACTTGATGGGGAAAAAAGGACTGTTTTCCAAGCTTTCCATAGCCAAGAAGATCTCTGCAACCTAATGCTAGCAGAGCATATAAGCTGGCAAGAGGAGTCAAGAATGTGTATAAGCTAGCAAGAGGAGAGTGAAGAATGTGTGCAAGCAAGAGAGGATGGACTTGATGGGGGAAAAAGTGGACTGTTTTCCAAGCTTTCCATAGCCAAGAAGGCACAGAAAGATAGATCTAACTTTAGGAGGGAAGGGGAAGGCAGAATGGGGAGGGAGGAGGCCAAAAAAGATTCTTTTAGTTAGAGAGAGACTCAAAACTGAATTGCTAGTTTTAGAGAGAGGAAGAGGGAGTGGGGAGAGGGAAAAGTCGCTTTAAATGAGGGATAATGATGGGGGGGCGTTTTTGGCCCTAGCCCACTTTTTGAGGTGGGGTCATTTATGCCAGTTTGAGCTGTCTTTATTAAAAAAAGGTGGGAAATCTGATTTTATTGAAAGATTTTGCATTTTCAGTCCAATTTCTTAAAAAAAAAACGTATGATTCAAGTTTGACCCCTACATATTAGGGGCAGGGAAACCCAACATTTTTCTCCACATGGCCTTCTCCCATTGCACCATTCCTTAATGACTGTCATTAGGCTTGGGGCAAATTAAAGGGCCCAAGAAGACCCCAAACAAGTCCTAATGTAAAACAGTTATTTAAAAACATGTCATAAATACAGTTTCTATAACGAACTCTCGTCTTTCCACATTGTTTCACATCAATCCTCATTTATTTCATATGTATTCCCATCTCATCACATCTTTTCTCATTTATCTGCATCAGATCTCATCCACTCGCATCTACCCATATCCACATCTCATCACATCATATTCATTCACATCACATATCACATCTATCCCAATTTACATCACATCTCATTCACTCACATCTATCCCAATTTACATTACATCTCATTCACTCACATCCTGATTTACATGACATCACATCACGTCTCATTCATTCACATCCCGATTCACATCACATCACATCTATTCACGTCCATCACATTCATTTACATCACATCCATCACATTCATTTACATCACATCCATTTACATCCATCACATCACATTCATTCATATCCATCACATTCATTCATTCATATCTACCACATTCATTCTCATAACCATCCCATCTCACATGCATTCTATCCACATTATATCACATCACTCTTCTATCCACATCATATCTCTTTCATACACATCTCATCTCATTCATCCACATCCATCCATTCACATCACATCTCATCACACCTATTCACATAACATCTCGTCACATCTATTCACATCACATCCTTATCCATTCTTCACATACACATACACATCCATTCTTCACATATACATTCAGATCCATTTTCATCACATACACATCCACATCCATTTATTCATTCACATCTATCTGATTCACATCACATCTCATCACACCTATTCACATAACATCTCGTCACACCTATTCACATATCTCGTCACATCTATTCACATCACATTACATCCATCCATTCATTCGCATCTATCTGATTCACATTGCATCTCATCACATCTATTCACATCACATCTCATCACATCTATTCACATCACATTACATCCATTCATTGATTCACATCCATCTGATTCACATCACATCTCATGACATCTATTCACATCACATCTCATTTCTATGCAAGTTTTCAGTTTGATTTTCTTTTGAATATAAGGAGTATTTCTTGAATTAGTATCCCCAAAACTTCTTGATCGGAGTTCTGAACTTCATACCAGAATTGCTCGAATTCTATAACCTTGATCCACAGATCAATACGAAGGGTCTCAAACTTAATTTCAAATTTGGCGGGAGCTTTGAGTGTATTTTGCTAAACTGGTCACACCTTCTTTCCTCGAAACTCACGAAAAAGTTTGGTCTTGGTCATAGTCTGATTTAAGGTTTGAGTCGGATAAGATTTTTCCTAATCTATCTTTCTCGAAAAGGTTTGATATTTCAGTTACTATTTTACTGAATTTCTTTCTTTAAATATTCACTTAACTGATTTCTAAATTAGTTACAAATTCCAATGAGGAATAGATTAATCACTTATCTAAATATTTCGATCTCGATAGATTTCCTGAATTCTCTTTTTACAATCTGTGTGAATTCTCTTTTTACAATCCGTGTGAATATAAAATGATAGAAATTTCTCTCTTAGAGTATTTAATTATTCATTTATCAAATACTCATAGAATTTAAGAGAATTCTGATTTTGATATAAAAATTCTTTATGCATCTATTTATGCATAAAAATCAACTTCAGTGGGAATAACTCTTTTAAAAAAAAATCCTCTTATGCATCTATTTATGCATAAAATCAAATTTAATAGGAATAACACTTTTAAAATAAAAAGAATTTCTTTATGCATCTATTTATGCATAAAAATCAATTTTTATATAAATAACACTTTTATAATAAAAAATTCCTTTATGCATCTTTCTATGCATAAAAATAAAATTTAATGAGAATAACACTTTTGTAATAAAAAAAATCCTTTATGCATAAAAATCAAATTTAATGAGAATAACACTTTTGTAATTTAAAAAAATTCCTTTATGCATCTTTCTATGCATAAAAATCAAATTTGATGAGAATAACACTTTTGTAACTTAAAAAAATTCCTTTATGCATCTTTCTATGCATAAAAATCAAATTTAATGAGAATCACACTTTTGTAAAAAAAAAAATCCTTTATGCATCTTTCTATGCATAAAAATAAACTTTAATGAGAATAACAATTTTGTAATAAAAAAAATCCTTTATGCATCTTTCTATGCATAAAAATAAAATTTAATGAGAATAACACTTTTGTAATAAAAAATTCCTTTATGTATCTCTTTATGCATAAAAATCAAATTTAATGAGAATAACACTTTTGTAATAAAAAAATTCCTTTATGCATCTTTCTATGCATAAAAATCAAATTTAATGAGAATAACACTTTTGTAATTAAAAAAATTCTTTATGCATCTTTCTATGCATAAAAATCAAATTTAATAATTAATATCAGTGATATCCATGCATATTCATAGGTGAATATGTCCATGGAGTAATTAGAATATTTCTTTTAGATGCAAAAATGGTGGGAATTACTCTTTTGGAATAACATAAAAACAAACTTTCTTTTCCACAAAATTTTGGAAAATTTTGCCATAACCTCCTTTGTATGGCTAACTATTTCTCATTTTTATCATTCTTTATTTAACTTAAATTAACCCAAATTAGATTTATAGAACTCTAATCTACACAATTTTCTAAATTCAAGAGAGTAAACAATAAAAAGAGTTTAGTTAATCCTTTAGTTAATCTTTCTAGGATTGAGAAAGGTTGGAATGTAAAGAGGAGAAGGGGGTGGCCTTTTTATCCAAGGCATAGCATTTGAATTTAAATTCAACATCTGCAAAACATAAAAATTAAGAAAACCATAGATTCTTCATTAAACAAGTAAGAAAATTAGCTTACATAGAGCTTGTAAGCTCTCCTTTGGCTTGAGGGATTGAGGGTTTTACTCTTGTTTGAAGCAAGAGTGGCCACCAATTCTTTTTGGAGAGGATTAGGTCAAAATAATTGAATTATTAAAAAATTGAATGTAGATGGCTCAGGACAGGAGGAGAGTAACAGTGCATAAACACCATTAAACTTTTACAAAGGGGGAGGCTTCTATTTATAGGAAAAAGTGAGTCTCTAACCAAGCAAACTGATTCTAGAATTTTCTAGATCAGTTTGGTCAGTTTTTGACCATTTTTGGGTCAGTTCAGCTTACTTTATAAATCTAGTTTTGAAATAGGAGAGAGGAGGGATGAAAATATCTCATTTTATTCATTAAAAATTGGGGGTAATGATGAGAAAAAGGCACCTGCTTCATGAGGGGAGATCCCCACACTGAGGTGTCAAAATTCAATTTTTTAATTCTTTTCTTTGGTCCTTAGTCCACTCTTCATCTTATGTGAGCATTTACTCATTTTTGGGGGGTTTTTCTTTTATTCTTCAATATATCTCCTCCCTACATTTGGATTAATTTTATTGGTCCATAGGAACCTTAATTGGACCATAATTCAAAAATTTCTGAAAATCTGGAACCTTAGGCTAAGGTCCTTTATACAAATTTTTAATTAATTCCAATTGCACATTGGAAAGTTCTTTTTGAATTTCTGTTTCAGGGGAAATCATTTTAGGCACTAGGAGGATTTTTATATCCAAAAATATCTCAATTTTGAATTACCTCCCTCTAGACATTTTCTCTCTCCAGGCCAAAACAGGGTAAAACAGGATCTTTCTTTTATTTTAGAGAAGGGAATAATTATAAGATCAGAAGGGGAGATTCTTACACCTGCACACCTCAAAAGATGGAGGGAGGAATCTTACATCATCCTACCCCACTTAAAAAACGCGAGATGTTCTCATCTCGCAAACTAGAGGACAACTCTTTCCCTTAAGATCCAACTGATTCTGGGGTTCCTTATAGTCTGGTGAACCCGACAAAATCCTGGAATAAAGATCCCTTATATAGAACTCATCATCAAATAACAATTCTTTCAGATCATATCATTCATATCCTTAACACAATAATGGTCCATTAGACCGAAATTTCCATTTGCTCCATGGGAATTTCAATTATACAGGTTTTTTATTTGTCATCCCTTAACTTGATCCACTGGGTCAAGTGTTAACAATAGCAATCTGTCAGCACAATCCACTAATCTCATAGTGATTTGCTGAAGTCATTATCGTCATTCCAGTTATGCACATCATCAAACAGGGACTCGTCCCATTCATCCTCATTGTGGTTTTGCTCAGCTTATCCCTTTTCAACCAAAATTCAAGAATCATCATTTTCAATCAGAATCCAAATCAACTCATCAGTTCTCAACCATAGTTTTAAAATCATGTCTAGGCCTCAAGCAAGTCAGGGATTCCATGCAATTGCGGTACTTTCATCTGAAGACCCAATTACTAATTTATGAATTTCAGTCTGAATATCAATTTGTATGAATTTCATCATACATTTCTAACTTTTTACTGATACTTCATAAATTTTTAACATTTTTGGCTTCTCGGTTGATTCACTCTAGCCAATTCGCTTTGATACCAGTTGAAAGATCCTTGTCCCCTCCGTGCAACCAATTTAGGGGTGCTAGCAGAAGCGGAAGTAGCACTTCTTGCACCGCAGGGTAGGGTCCCTCACTCGGGGCCTCGCTCACCACGGATATTCGGACAAGAGACTAATCCCTCAATTCTTCCAAAACCAAACCCGAAAAAACTTCCCTCACTCGGAAAGCACGGGTGATTCCTCTAGGATATTTTTACTCTAACGTAGTCAAGAGCCAGATCAAGGAAAAGACTTGCACCACTTGGATCATAGAGACCAAAGCTTTTTTCCTCATTGAGAGGCACAGCCGTTGATTCTTTTCCATAGAATAATTTTTATCCGGGATTTACTTCATCTATCGTACATAACAGAATTGAGTCTCATTTTAGGGATCCATCAGTCCAATCCAATCCCGTGGGTTAGCCAACTGTCCAACCACTGTAGTGATGGGATCCATTTAAGAATTTGGTTAGGTTTTATCTCGGGTACCAGGGAAAAGAGTTCTCAGGCCCCCTAGCAGGATATTCATACAAACTTAAAACTAGTCACACCACTTACACACCCAATATGAAATTGCCTTTCTCACAGATTCAGCTGTCTTTAAAACATTCTTTTAATGAAACTATAGTATCACTGATCATAATCCTTCAAAATATCCGATTGAATCGAATCTTCGTCGAAGATCAGCAAGATCAACCAACAGATCCATATAAAATAGCCATGGACTCATCCGTTGAGGACCAGCAAGGTCAATCAACCAGATCCATGCCTGAATTCAGAAAACAACTCTTACTCCTTGTTCCAATATCTTCCACGATGTACGTGTGGGTATCTTCGCCGACCCAGAGCCTGAGCACCGTATGGTCAGCACCCTCTAGGATCCCTCTAGGATCCCTCGCAGGTCACCTAGCGCTTCACTCATAGGCCACTTCCTTGGTCCCTCATCCACCGTACCGGAGGCTCACCATTTAAATCGAACCGAGGCTAGTCAAAACCTCAGCCGACCTTGCTACGCGAGACATCCTCCGTTGACTCTCCGTCTGCTATTGCAACTTTATCAGATAGGTCTCCACGACCTCATTCACATAACGGTCATCAAAATGCTTCCCCAGGGTTTTTGACATAAAACAATCATTTAAAAATAGGTCATAAATACAGTTTCTATAACGAACTCTCGTCTTTTCACATTGTTTCACATTAATCCTCATTTATTTCATATGTATTCCCATCTCATCACATCTTTTCTCATTTATCCGTGCATCAGATCTCATCCACTCGCATCTACCCATATCCGCGCATCAGATCTCATCCACTCGCATCTACCCATATCCACATCTCATCACATCATATTTATTCACATCACATATCACATCTATCCCAATTTACATCACATCTCATTCACTCACATCCCAATTTACATGACATCACATCTCATTCATTCACATCCCGATTCACATCACATCACATCTATTCACGTCCATCACATTCATTTACATCACATCCATTTATATCCATCACATCACATTCATTCATATCCATGACATCACATTCATTCATATCCATCACATTCATTCATTCATATCCACCACATTCATTCTCATAACCATCCCATCACATGCATTCTATCCAATTCACATCCATTCTTCACAAACACATCCACATCCATTTTCATCACATACACATCCACATCCATTCATTCATTCACATCTATCTGATTCACATCACATCTCATCATACCTATTCACATCACATCTCATCACATCTATTCACATCACATTACATCCATCCATTCATTCACACCTATTTGATTCACATCGCATCTCATCACATCTATTCACATCACATTACATCCATCCATTCATTCACATCTATCTGATTCACATCATATCTCATGACATCTATTCACATCACATCTCATTTCTATGCAAGTTTTCAGTTTGATTTTCTTTTGAATATAAGGAGTATTTCTTGAATCAGTATCCCCAAAACTTCTTGATCAGAGTTTTGAATTTCATACCAGAATTCCTCGAATTCTATAACCTTGATCCACAGATCAATTCGAAGGGTCTCAAACTTAGTTTCAGATTTGGCGGGAGCTTTGAGTGTATTTTTCTAAACTGGTCACACCTTCTTTCCTCAAAACTAACGAAAGAGTTTGATCTTGGTCATAATTTGATTCAAGGTTCGAGTCGGATAAGATTTTTCCTGATCTATCTTTCTCTAAAAGGTTTGATAATTCAGTTACTATTTTACTAAATTTCTTTCTTTGAATATTCACTTAACTGATTTCTAAATTAGTTACAAATTCCAATGAGGAATAGATTAATCATTTATCTGAATATTTCGATCTCGATAGATTTCCTAAATTCTCTTTTTACAATCCGTCTGATATATAAAACGATAAAAATTTCTCTTTGAGTATTTAATTATTCATTTATCAAATACTTATAGAATTTAAATATAGAATTTAAAAGAATTCTAATTTTGATATAAAATTCTTTATGCATCTATTTATGCATAAAAATCAACTTTAGTGGGAATAACTCTTTTTTTTTTTAAAATCCTCTTATGCATCTATTTATGCATAAAATCAAATTTAATATGAATAACACTTTTAAAATAAAAATAATTTCTTTATACATCTATTTATGCATAAAAATCTATTTTTATAAAAATAACGCTTTTCTAATAAAAAAATTCCTTTATGCATCTTTCTATGCATAAAAATCAAATTTAATGAGAATAACACTTTTGTAATAAAAAAATTTCTTTATGCATCTTTCTATGCATAAAAATCAAATTTAATGAGAATAACACTTTTGTAATTAAAAAAATTCCTTTATGCATCTTTCTATGCATAAAAATCAAATTAAGTAAGAATAACACTTTTGTAACAAAAAAATTCCTTTATGCATCTTTCTATGCATAAAAATGAAATTTAATGAGAATAACACTTTTGTAATAAAAAAAATTCTTTATGCATCTTTCTATGCATAAAAATCAAATTTAATAAGAATAACACTTTTGTAATAAAAAAATTCCTTTATGCATCTTTCTATGCATAAAAATCAAATTTAATGAGAATAACACTCTTGTAATAAAAAAAAATTTCTTTATGCATCTTTCTATGCATAAAAATAAAATTTAATGAGAATAATATTTTTGTAATAAGAAATTCCTTTATGCATCTTTCTATGCATAAAAATCAAATTTAATGAGAATAACACTTTTGTTATTAAAAAAATTCCTTTATGCATCTTTCGATGCATTAAAATCAAATTTAATAATTAATATCAGTGATATCGATGGATATTCATAGGTGAATATGTACATGGAGTAATTATAATATTTCTTTTAGATGCAAAAATGGTGGGAATTACTCTTTTGGAATAACATAAAAATAAACTTTCTTTTCCACAAAATTTTGGAAAATTTTGCCATAACCTCCTTTGTATGGCTAACCATTTCTCATTTTTATCATTCTTTATTTAACTTAAATTAACCCAAATTAGATTTATAGAACTCTAATCTACACAATTTTCTAAATTCAAGAGAGTAAACAATAAAAAGAGTCTAATTAATCCTTTAGTTAAACTTTCTAGGATTGAGATTGGTTGGAATGTAAAGAGGAGAAGGGGGGGGCCTTTTTATCCAAGCAATAGCATTTGAATTTAATTCAACATCTGCAAAACATAAAAATTAAGAAAACCATAGATTCTTAATTAAACAAGTAAGAAAATTGGCTTACATGGAGCTTGTAAGCTCTCCTTTGGCTTGAGGGATTGAGGGTTCTACTCTTGTTTGAAGTAAGAGTGCCCACAAATTAGATTTATAGAACTCTAATCTACACAATTTTCTAAATTCAAGAGAGTAAACAATAAAAAGAGTTTAATTAATCCTTTAGTTAAACTTTCTAGGATTGAGAAAGGTTGGAATGTAAAGAGGAGAAAGGGGTGGCCTTTTTATCCAAGGCATAGCATTTGAATCTAATTCAACATCTGCAAAACATAAAAATTAAGAAAACCATAGATTCTTCATTAAACAAGTAAGAAAATTAGCTTACATGGAGCTTGTAAGCTCTCCTTTGGCTTGAGGGATTGAGGGTTCTACTCTTGTTTGAAGTAAGAGTGCCCACCAATTCTCTTCGGAGAGGATTAGGTGAAAAACAATTGAATTATTAAAAAACTCAATATAGATGGCTCAGGACGACAGGAGCAGAGTAACAGTGCATAAACACCATTAAGCTTTTACAAGGGGGAGGCTTCTATTTATAGGAAAAAGTGAGCCTCTAACCAAGCAAACTGATTCTAGAATTTTCCAGATTAGTTTGGTCATTTTTTGACCATTTTTGGGTCAGTTCAGCTTACTTTTTGGATCTAGTTTTGAAATAGGAGAGAGGAGAGATGAAAATATCTCATTTTATTGATTAAAAATTGGGAGTAATGATGAGAAAAAGGTGCATACTTCATGAGGGGAAATCCCCACACTGAGGTGTCAAAATTCAGTTTTTTAATTCTTTTATGTGGTCCTTATAAGGTCCAATCTTCATCTTATGTGAGAATTTACTCATTTTTGGGGGGTTTTTCTTTTATTCTTCAATTTATCTCCTCCCTACATTTGGATTAATCTTATTGGTCCATAGGAACCTTAATTGGACCATAATTCAAAAATTTATGAAAGTCTGGACCCTTAGGCTAAGGTCATTTATATCTATTTTTAATTAATTGCAATTGCACATTGGAAAGTTCTTTTTGAATTTCTGTTTTAGAGGAAATCATTTTAGACACTAGGAGGATTTTTATATCCAAAAATATCTCAATTTTGAATTACATCCCTCTAGACCCTTTCTCTCTCTAGGCCAAAACAGGGTAAAACATGATCTTTCTTTTATTTCAGAGAGGGGAATAATTATAAGATCAAAAAGGGAGGTTCTTACACCTGCACACCTCAAAAGCTGGAGGGAGGAATCTTACATCCTACCCCACTTGAAAAACGTGAGATGTTCTCATCTTGCAAACTAGAGGACAACTCTTTCCCTTAAGATCCAACTGATTCTGGGGTTCCTTATAGTCTGGTGAACCCAACAAAATCCTAGAATAAATATCCCTTATATAGAACTCATCATCAGATAACAATTCTTTCAGATCATATCATTCATATCCTTAACACAATAATGGTCCATTAGACCAAAATTTCCATCTGAACATTCCTCCATGGGAATTTCAATTATACAGGTTTTTAATTCGTCATCCCTTAACTTGATCCACTGGGTCAAGTGTTAACAATAGCAATCTATCAGCACAATCCACTAATCTCATAGTGATTTGCTGAAGTCATTATCATCATTCCAGTTATGCACATCATCAAACAGGGACTCGTCCCATTCATCCTCATTGTGGTTTTGCTCAGCTTATCCCTTTTCAACCAAAATTCAGGAATCATCATTTTCAATCAGAATCCAAATCAACTCATCAGTTCTCAACCATAGTTTTAAAATCATATCACCCACATTCGAATTCATCATCTGGATAGCCTTTTTTTCAAGGTCTTAGATTTACTCGTATATACTGCCAATAAAGAGCTGCAGTTATACCCTCGGTATATACGGGTAGTCACGGTCCTTGGAATTATAAGGTAAATACCATCATGTCTAGGCCTCAAGCAAGTCAGGGATTCCATGCAATTGCGGTACTTCCATCTGAAGACCCAATTACAAATTTATGAATTTTAGTTTGAATATCAATTTGTATGAATTTCATCACACATTTTCAACTTTTTACTGATACTTCATAAAATTTTGACATTTTTGGCTTCTCAATTGATTCACTTTAGCCAATTCGCTCTGATACCAGCTGAAAGATCCCTATCCCCTTCGCGTAACGACTTCAGGGGTGCAGTAGCACTTCTTGGGTGGGGTAGGGTCCCTCACTCTCGGGGCCTCGCCCACGGTCCCTCGGTTCTTCCAAAATCGAACCCGGAAAAAACTTCCCTTGCTCGGAAAGCACGAGCTATTCCTCCAAGATATTTTTACTCTAACGTAGTCAAGAGCCTTAACGAACTGAACTGATCTGACCGGACCCATAAGTATCATAGTCAGATCAAGGAAAAGACTTGCACTTGGATCATATAGACCAAAGCTTTTTTCCTCATTGAGAGGCACAACCGTTGATTCTTTTCCATAGAATAATTTTTATCCGGGATTTACTTCATCTATCGTAGCATAACAGAATTGAGTCTCATTTTAGGGATCCATCAGTGCAATCCAATCCCGTGGGTTAGCCAACCACCCAACCACTGTAGTGATGGGATCCATTTAAGACAAGCCCCCTAGCCGGATATTCATGCAAACTTAAAACTAGTCACACCACTTACACACCCAATATGAAATTACCTTTCTCACAGATTCAGCTGTCTTTAAAACAATCTTTTAATGAAACTATAGTATCACTGATCATAATCCTCCAAAATATCCGATTCAATCCTAATCCTTCATCGGTGTACCTATGGCATCATTGGCAACCAGAACGCTCACCACCTGTCCACTCATCAGGGGTCTTTTCGATAGTTCCTAGCTCATAGGCAATATATTCACTTATAAAAATCAAAATGGAATCTCCGTCGAAGATCAGCAAGATCAACCAACAGATCCATATAAAAGAGCCATGGACTAATCCGTTGAGGACTAGCAAGGTCAATCAACCAGATCCATGTCCGAATTCAGAAAACAACTCTTACTCCTTGTTCCAATATCTTCCACGACGTACGTGTGGGTATCTTCGGCGACCCAGAGCCCGAGCACCATATGGTCAGCACCTTCTAGGATCCTTCGCAGGTCACCTAGCGCTTCACTCATAAGGCCGCTTCCTTGGTCCCTCATCCACCGTACCGGAAGCTCACCATTTAAATCAAACTGAGGCTGGTCAAGACCTCGGCCAACCTTGCTACGCGAGACGTCCTCCGTTGACTCTCCGTCAGCTGTTGCAACTTTATCGATAGGTCTCTACGACCTCATTCACAAGACGGTCAAAATGCTTTCCCAGCGTTTTTGACATAAAACAATCATTTAAAAACAGGTGTCATAAATACAATTTTTATAACGAACTCTCGTCTTTCCACATTGCTCCACATCAATCCTCATTTATTTCATATGTATTCCCATCTCATCACATCTTTTCTCATTTATCCGCATCACATCTCATCCACTCGCATCTACACTTGCATCTACACATCCGCATAAGATCTCATCCACTCACATCTACACATATCCGCATAAGATCTCATCCACTCGCATCTACACATATCCACATCAGATCTCATCCACTCGCATCTACACATATCCACATCTCATCACATCATATTCATTCACATCACATATCACATCTATCCCAATTTACATCACATCTCCTTCACTCACATCCTGATTCACATGACATCACATCTCATTCATTCACATCCCGATTCACATCACATCACATCTATTCACGTCCATCACATTCATTTACATCACATCCATTTACATCCATCACATCACATTCATTTACATCACATCCATTTACATCCATCACATCACATTCATTCATATCCATCACATCACATTCATTCATATCCATCACATTCATTCATTCATTCATATCCATCACATTCATTCATTCATATCCACCACATTCATTCTCATAACCATCCCATCACATGCATTCTATCCACATTATATCACATCACTTCTATCCACATTATATCTCTTTCATACACATCTCATCTCATTCATCCACATCCATCCAATCGTTCACATGTACGACTGCTCACATCTATCCATCACATGCATTCTATCCACATTATATCACATCACTTCTATCCACATTATATCTCTTTCATACACATCTCATCTCATTCATCCACATCCATCCAATCGTTCACATGTACGACTGCTCACATCTATCCATACATTCATTCTATCACTTCACATCCACATATATTCATGTCACATCACATTTTTTCACATACACATCCACATCCATTCTTTCACATACATCCACGTCCATTCTTCACATACACATTCACATACACATTCACATCCATTCTTCACATACACATCCTTATCCATTCTTCACATGCACATTCACATCCATTCTTCACATACACATACACATCTACATCCATTCTTCACATACACATTCACATCCATTTTCATCACATGCACATGCATATCCATTCATTCATTTACATCTATCTGATTCACATCACATCTCATCACACCTATTCACATCACATCTCATCACATCTATTCACATCACATTACATCCATCCATTCATTCACATCTATCTGATTCACATCGCATCTCATCACATCTATTCACATCACATTACATCCATCCATTCATTCACATCTATCTGATTCACATCGCATCTCATCACATCTATTCACATCACATCTCATTTCTATGCAAGTTTTTAGTTTGATTTTCTTTTGAATATAAGGAGTATTTCTTGAATCAGTATCCCCAAAACTTTTTGATCGGAGTTCTGAATTTCATACTAGAATTATTTGAATTCTATAACCTTGATCCACAGATCAATTCGAAGGGTCTCAAACTTAGTTTCAGATTTGGCAGAAGCTTGGAGTGTATTTTTCTAAACTAGTCACACCTTCTTTCCTCGAAACTGACGAAAGAGTTTGATCTTGGTCATAGTCTGATTCAAGGTTCGAGTCGGATAAGATTTTTTTTTGAACTATCTTTCTCGAAAAGGTTTGATAACTCAGTTACTATTTTATTGAATTTCTTTCTTTGAATATTCACTTAATTGATTTCTAAATTAGTTATACGAATTCCAATGAGGAATAAATTAATCATTTATCTGAATATTTTGATCTCGATAGATTTTCTGAATTTTCTTTTTACAATCCGTGTGAATATAAAACGATAGAAATTTCTCTCTTAGAGTATTTAATTATTCATTTATCAAATACTCATAGAATTTAAACATAGAATTTAAGAGAATTCTAATTTTGATATAAAAATTCTTTATGCATCTATTTATGCATAAAAATCAACTTCAGTGGGAATAACTCTTTTATAAAAAATCCTCTTATGCATCTATTTATGCATAAAATCAAATTTAATAGGAATAACACTTTTAAAATAAAAAGAATTTCTTTATGCATCTATTTAGGCATAAAAATCATTTTTTATAAAAATAACACTTTTATAATAAAAACATTCCTTTATGTATCTTTCTATGAATAAAAATCAAATTTAATGAGAATAACACTTTTGTAATAAAAAAAATTCCTTTATGCATCTTTCTATGCATAAAAATCAAATTTAATGAGAATAACACTTTTGTAATTTTAAAAAAAATCCTTCATGCATCTTTCAACGTATAAAAATCAAATTTAATGAGAATAACACTTTTGTAATAAAAAAATTCCTTTATGCATCTTTCTATGCATAAAAATCAAATTTAATGAGAATAACACTTTTATATAATAAAAATTTTTTCTTTATGCATCTTTCTATGCATAAAAATCAAATTTAATGAGAATAACACTTTTGTAATAAAAAATTCATTTATGCATCTTTCTATGCATAAAAATCAAATTTAATGAGAATAACACTTTTGTAATAAAGAAATTTCTGTATGCATCTTTCTATGCATAAAAATCAAATTTAATAATTAATATCAGTGATATCCATGCATATTCATAGGTGAATATATAGATGGAGTAATTAGAATATTTCTTTTAGATGCAAAAATGGTGGGAATTACTCTTTTGGAATAACATAAAAATAAACTTTCTTTTCCACAAAATTCTGGAAAATTTTGCCATAACCTCCTTTGTATGGCTGACCATTTCTCATTTTTATCATTCTTTATTTAACTTAAATTAACCCAAATTAGATTTATAGAACTCTAATCTACACAATTTTCTAAATTCAAGAGAGTAAACAATAAAAAGAGTTTAGTTAATACTTTAGTTAATCTTTCTAGGATTGAGAAAGGTCTGAATGTAAAGAGGAGAAGGAGGTGGCCTTTTTATCCAAGGCATAGCATTTGAATTTAATTCAACATCTGCAAAACATAAAAATTAAGAAAACCATAGATTCTTCATTAAACAAGTAAGAAAATTAGTTTACATGGAGCTTGTAAGCTCTCCTTTGGCTTGAGGGATTGAGGGTTCTACTCTTCTTTGAAGCAAGAGTGGCCACCAATTTACTTTGGAGAGGATTAGGCCAAAAACAATTGAATTATTAAAAAATTCAATGTAGATGGCTCAGGACAGGAGCAGAGTAACAGTGCATAAACACCATTAAGCTTTTACAAAGGGGAAGGCTTCTATTTATAGGAAAAAGTGAGCCTCTAACCAAGCACACTTATTATCTTTCTCCACTTAACTTAATTAACACAAATTAGAATTATAGAACTCTAATCTACACAATTTTCTAAGTTCAAGAGAGTAAACAATAAGAAGAGTTTAATTTAATCACTTAGTTAATCTTTCTAGGATTAAGGAAGGTTAGAATGTAAAGAAGAGAAGGGGGTGGCCTTTTCATTAAAGGCAAAGCATTTGAATTTAATTCGATCATTTGCAAAACATAAAAATCAAGAAAACCATAGATTTTTCATTAAAATTCGTAAAACAAAGTAAGAAAATTAGCTTACATGGAGCTTGTAAGCTCTTCTTTGGCTTGAGGGATTGAGGGTTCTACTATTTTGAAGCAATAGTGGCCACCAATTCACTTTGGAGAGGATTAGGCCAAAAACATTTGAATTATTAAAAAATTCAATCTAGATGGCTCAAGACATGAGTAGAGTAACAGTGCATAAACACCATTAAGCTTTTACAAAGGGGGAGGCTTCTATTTATAGGAAAAAGTGAGCCTCTAACCAACAAACTGATTCTAGAATTTTCCAGATCAGTTTGGTCAATTTTTGACTATTTTTGGGTCAGTTCAGGTTACTTTTTGGATCTAGTTTTGAAATAGGAGAGTGGAGAGATCAAAATATCTCATTTTATTGATTAAAAATTGGGGGTAATGATGAGAAAAAGGCGCCTACTTCATGAGGGGAGATCCCCACACTGAGGTGTCAAAAATTCAGTTTTTTAATTCTTTTCTTTGGTCCTTAGTCCACTCTTCATCTTATGTGAGCATTTACTCATTTTTGGGAGGTTTTTCTTTTATTCTTCAATTTATCTCCTCCCTACACTTGGATTGATCCTATTGGACCATAGGAACCTTAATTGGACCATAATCCAATTTTTTTAAAAAATCTGGACCCTTAGGCTAAGGTCCTTTATACCTATTTTCAATTAATTCCAATTGCACATTGGAAAGTTCTTTTTGAATTTCTGTTTCAGGGGAAACCATTTTAGACATTAGGAGGATTTTTATATCCAAAAATATCTCAATTTTGAATTACCTCCACATCTAGACATTTTCTCTCTCCAGGCCAAAACAGGGTAAAACATGATCTTTCTTTTATTTCAGAGGGGAAATATTACAAGATCAGAAGGGAAGATTCTTACACCTGTACACCTCAAAAGTTGGCGAGAGGAATCTTACATCCTATCCCACTTAAAAAATGCGAGATGTCCTCATCTCGCAAACTAGAGGGCAACTCTTTCCCTTAAGATCCAAGTGATTATGGGGTTCCTTATAGTCTGGTGAACCCAACAGAATCCTAGGAAAAAGATCCCTTATATAGAACTCATCATCAGATTACAGTTCATTTAGATCATATCATTCATATCCTTAATACAATAGTGGTCTATTAGACCGAAATTTCCATCTGAACATTCCTCCATGGGAATTTCAATTATACAGGTTTTTAATTTGTCATCCCTTAACTTGATCCACTGGGTCAAGTGTTAACAGTAGCAATCTGCACAATCCACTAATCTCATAGTGATTTGCTGAAGTCATTATTGTCATTCCAGTTACGAATATCATCACACGGACTCCTCCCATTCATCCTCATTGTGGTTTTGCTCAGCTTATCGCTTTTTCAACCAAAATTCAAGAATCATCATTTTTCAATCAGAATCCAAATCAGCTCATGCCCATTCATCCTCATTGTGGTTTTGCTCAGCTTATCGCTTTTTCAACCAAAATTAAGGAATCATCATTTTTCAATCAGAATCCAAATCAACTCATGAGTTCTCAACCAGAATTTCAAAATCATATCAACCACATTGGAATTCATCATCTGGATAGAATTTTTGCTTATAATTTCAAGGTCTTAGATTTACTCGTATATACTGCCAGTAAAGAGCTGCAGTTTTATCCTCGGTATATACGTGTAGTCACGGTCCTTGAAATTTTAAGGTAAATACTATCATGTCTAGGCCTCAAGCAAGTCAGGGATTCCATACAATTGCGGTACTTCCATTTGAAGACCCAATTACCTACTATTTATGAATCTTCATTCTGAATATCAATTTGTATGAATTTCATCACACAATTACAAAATTCGCTCTGATACTACCAGCTGAAAGATCCCTGTCCCCTCCGCGCAACGAATACTAGGGTATTAGCAGCGGAAGTAGCACTTCTTGCGCGGGGCAGGGTCCCTCATATTCGGGGCCTCGCCCATGTATATCCGGAAAAGAGACTAATCCATCGATTCTTCCAAAACCGAACCCGGAAAAACTTCCCTCGCCCGGAAAGCACGGGCGATTCCTCCATGATATTTTTTATTCTAACATAGTCAAGAGCCTTAACTAACTAAACTGATCAGACCGAACTCGTAAGTCCCATACTCAGATCAAGGAAAAGACTTGCACTTGGATCATAGAGACCAACGCTTTTTTCCTCATTGAGAGGCACAGCCGTTGATTCTTTTCCATAGAACAGTTTTTATCCGAGATTTACTTCATCTATTGTACCATAACAGAATTGAGTCTCTTTTTAGGGATCCATCAGTCCAGCCTAACCCCATCCAGTCCCGTGGGTTAGCCAACCACCACCGCCCAACCATTGTAGTGATGGGATCCATTTAAGAATTTGGTTAGGTTTTGTCCCAGGTACCAGGGAAAAGAGTTCCCAGGCCCCCTAGCTGGATATTCATGCAAACCTAAAACTAGTCACACCACTTACACACCCAATATGAAAGTGCCTTTTTCATAGATTCAGCTATCTTTAAAACAATCTTTTAATAAACTATAGTATCATAATCCTCCAAAATATCCGGTTGAATCCTAATTTCTAATTTTTTCTTCATCGGTGTACTATGGCATCATTGGCAACCAGAACGCTCACCACCTGTCCACTCAGGGGCCTTTTCGATAGTTCCTAGCTTATAGTACCCGGCAATATATTCACTTATAAAAATCAAAATGGAACCTCCGTTTTGAAGATCAGCAAGATCAACCAACAGATCCATATAAAAGAGCCATGGACTCATCCGTTGAGGACCAGCAAGGTCAATCAACTAGATCCATGCCCAAATTTAGAAAACAACTCTTACTCCTTGTTCCAATATCTTCCACGATGCACGGGTGGGTATCTTCGGCGACTGAGAGCCCGAGCACCATATAGTCAGCACCCTCTAGGATCCTCTGCAGGTCACCTAGCGCTTCACTCATAGGCCGCTTCCTTAGTCCCTCATCCACCGTACCGGAAGCTCACCATTTAAATCAAACCGAGGCTGGTTAAGACCTTGGCCGCGACCTTACTACGTGAGACGTCCTCCGTTGACTCTCCGTCAGCTGTTGCAAATTTAACAGATAGGTCTCCACAAAATCATTCACAAGACGGTCAAAAATGCTTCCCCAGCATTATTGACATAAAATAGTCATGAAAAAAAACAGGTCATAAATACAGTTTCTATAAAGAACTCTTGTCTTTCCACATTGTTTCATATCAATCCACATTATTTAATCCACATCCATTTCATCACATCTTTTCTCATTTATCCTCATCAGATCTCATCCAATCGCATCTACCCTTATCCACATCTCATCACATCACATCTTTTCTCATTTATCCTCATTAGATCTCATCCACTCGCATCTACCCATATCCACATCTCATCACATCACATTCATTCACATCTCATCCATTCATATCTACCCCGATCCACATCACATCCATTTCACCTCACATCTCATTCATTCACATCTATCTCCCGATTCACATCTCATCACATCTCATCCATTCACATTACATCTCATCCATTCACATCACATCTCATTCATTCACATCTATCCCGTTTCACGTAACATTCATTCACATCACATATCATCCATTCATATCTATCCCAATTTACATCACATCACATCTCATTCATTCACATCCCGATTCACATCACATCTCGTTCACTCACATCTATCCATTTCACATCACATCCATTTCACCTCACATCTCATTCATTCACATCTATTCCGATTCACATCCCATCACATCTCATCCATTCACATCACATCTCATATCCATTCACATCACATCTCATTCATTCACATCTATCCCGTTTCACATCACATCACATCACATCACATCACATTCATTCACATCACATATCATCCATTCACATCTATCCCAATCTACATCACATCCATTTCACATCACATCTCATTCATTCACATCCCGATTCACATCACATCACATTCATTCACATCACATATCATCCATTCACATCAATCCCAATTTACATCACATCCATTTCACATCACATCACACCTCATCCATTCACATCCATCACATCATCACATTCATTCATATCCATAACATTCATTCTCATCACCATCCCATCACATACATTCTATCCACATAACATCACATCACATCTATCCACATCATATCTCCTTCATATAGATCTTATCTCATTCATCCATATCCATCCAATCGTTCACATGTACGACTACCCACATCTATCCATACATTCATATCTATCACTTCACATCTACATATATTCATGTCACATCACATCCCTTTACATCGCATCACATTCTTTCACATACACATCCACATCCATTCTTTCACATACATCCACATTCATTCTTTCACATACATATCCACATCCATTCTTCACATACATATTTACATCCATTTTCATCACATATCATCCATTCACATCCCATATCATTGATTTACATCCCGATTCACATGACATCACATCTCATCCATTCATTCACATCTATCTGATTCACATGTCATCACATCTATTCACTCAGGGACCGCTTCGTCGGCCCTCGCCCATCATACCGAAAGCGCACCATTTTTCAACCATAACGAGGTTGGTCCAGGCTTTGTCGCATGAGCCGTCCTTTGAACACTCCCTGCCCCAGCTGATTACGACCAAACTTTCCTTAGAAAAACATATACCAAATGCTCCCTCCAGCATTCTGGCGTAAGACAATTCTTTAGGGAAACAGGGTTTCTATGCAAGTTTTCAGTTTGATTTTCTTTTGAATACAAGGAGTATTTCTTGAATCAGTATCCCCAAAACTTCTGAATCGAAATTCTAAATTTCATACCAGAATTCCTCGAATTCTATAACCTTGATCCACAGATCAATTTGAAGGGTCTCAAACTTAGTTTTAGATTTGGCAGAATTTTGAGTGTATTTTTCTAAACTGGTCACACCTTCTTTCCTCGAAACTGACGAAAGAGTTTGATCTTGGTCATAGTCTGATTCAAGGTTCGAGTCGGATAAGATTTTTTTTTGAACTATCTTTCTCGAAAAGGTTTGATAACTCAGTTACTATTTTATTGAATTTCTTTCTTTGAATATTCACTTAATTGATTTCTAAATTAGTTATACGAATTCCAATGAGGAATAAATTAATCATTTATCTGAATATTTTGATCTCGATAGATTTCCTGAATTTTCTTTTTACAACCCGTGTGAATATAAACGATAGAAATTTCTTTTTACAATCCGTGTGAATATAAACGATAGAAATTTCTCTCTTAGAGTATTTAATTATTCATTTATCAAATAATCATAGAATTTAAACATAGAATTTAAGAGAATTCTAATTTTGATATAAAAATTCTTTATGCATCTATTTATGCATAAATAATATTTTTATAAGAATAACACTTTTATAATAAAAAATTTCCTTTATGCATCTTTCTATGCGTAAAAATCAAATTTGATAAGAATAACACTTTTACAATAAAAAGAATTTCTTTATGCATCTATTTATGCATAAAAATTAATTTTTATAAGAATAACGCTTTTATAATTAAAAAAATTCCTTTATGCATCTTTCTATGCATAAAAAAAAATTTTATTAAAATAACACTTTTATAATAAAAATTTTCCTTTATGCATCTTTTTATGCATAGAATCACATTTAATAAGTCCACTCTTTATCTTATGTGAGCATTTACTCATTTTTGGGGAGTTTTTCTTTTATTATTCAATTTATCTCCTCCTTACACTACTTGGATTGATCCTATTGGCCCATAGGAACCTTAATTGGACCACCATAATCCAAATTTTTTTGAAAATTTGGACCCTTAGGCTAAGGTCCTTTATACCTATTTTTAATTAATTCCAATTGCACATTGGAAAGTTCTTTTTGAATTTCTGTTTCAGGGGAAACTATTTTAGACACTAGGAGGATTTTTATATCAAAAAATATCTCAATTTTGAATTACCTCCATCTAGACATTTTCTCTCTCCAAGCCAAAACAGGGTAAAATAGGATCTTTCTTTTATTTGAGAGAGGGGAAATATTATAAGATCAGAAGGGAAGGTTCTTACACCTGTACACCTCAAAAGCTGGAGAGAGGAATCTTACATCCTATCCCACTTAAAAAACGTGAGATGTCCTCATCTCGCAAACTAGAGGACAACTCTTTCCCTTAAGATTCAACTGATTATGGGGTTCCTTATAGTCTGGTGAACCCAACAGAATCCTAGGATAAAGATCCCTTATATAGAACTCATCATCGGATTACAATTCATTCACATCATATCATTCATATCCTTAACACAATAACGGTCTATTAGACCAAAATTTCCATCTGAACATTCCTCCATGGGAATTTCAATTATACAGGTTTTTAATTTGTCATCCCTTAACTTGATCCACTGGGTCAAGTTTTAACAGTAGCAATCTATCAGCACAATCCACTAATCTCATAGTGATTTGTTGAAGTCATTATCGTCATTCCAGTTTACGAATATCATCACAGGGACTCGTCCCATTCATCCTCATTGTGGTTTTGCTCAGCTTATTGCTTTTTCAACCAAAATTCAGGAATCATCATTTTTCAATCAGAATCCAAATAAACTCATTAGTTCTCAACCAGAATTTTAAAATCATATCAACCACATTGGAATTCATCATCTGGATAGCATTTTTGCTTATAATTTTAAGGTCTTAGATTTACTCGTATATACGGCCAGTAAAGAGCTGCAGTTTTACCCTCGGTATATACGGATAGTCACGGTCCTTGAAATTTTAAGGTAAATACCATCATGTCTAGGCCTCAAGCAAGTCAGGGATTCCATACAATTGCGGTACTTCCATTTGAAGACCCAATTACCTATTTATGAATCTTCATTCTGAATATCAATTTGTATGAATTTCATCACACAATTACAACCTTTTTCTGCTACTTCATAAATTTTTGACATTTCTAGTTTCTAGGTTGATCCACTTTAGCCAATTCGCTCTGATACGAGCTGAAAGATCCCTGTCCCCTCCATGCAACGAATTTTGGGGTATTAGCCGCGGAAGTAGCACTTCTTGCTGCACGGGGCAGGGTCCCTCACTCGGGGCCTCGCCCACGTATATCCGGACAAGAGACTCATCCATCGGTTCTTCTAAATCTGAATCCGAAAAAACTTCCCTCGCCCGGAAAGCACGGGCGATTCCTCCGTGATATTTTTTACTCGAACATAGTCAAGAGCCTTAACTAACTGAACTGATCTGACCGAACCCGTAAGTCCCATATTCAGATCAAGGAAAAGACTTGCACTTGGATAATAGAGACCAACGCTTTTTTCCTGATTGAGAGGCACAGCCGTTGATTCTTTTCCATAGAACAATTTTTATCCGAGATTTACTTCATCTATCATACCATAACCGAATTGAGTCTCTTTTTAGAGATCCATCAGTCCAGCCTAACCCCATCCAGTCCTGTGGGTTAGCCAACCGCCCAAACACTGTAGTGATGGGATCCATTTAGAATTTGGTTAGGTTTTGTCCCAGGTACCAGGGAAAAGAGTTCCCAGGTCCCCTAGCCGGATATTCATGCAAACTTAAAACTAGTCACACCACTTACACACCCAATATGAAATTGTCTTTTTCACAGATTCAACTGTCTTTAAAACAATATTTTAATGAAACTATAGTATCACTGATCATAATCCTCCAAAATATTCGGTTGAATCCGAATTTCTAATTTTTCCTTCATCGGTGTACCTATGGCATCATTGGCAACCAGAACGCTCACCACCTGTCCACTCAGGGGCCTTTTTGATACTTCCTAGCTCATAGTACCGGCAATATATTCACTTATAAAAATCAAAATAGAATCTCCGTGTTGAAGATCAGCAAGATCAACCAACAGATCCATATAAAAGAGCCATGGACTCATCCGTTGAGGACCAGCAAGGTCAATCAACCAAATCCATGCCCGAATTTAGAAAACAACTCTTACTCCTTGTTCCAATATCTTCCACGATGCACGTGTGGGTATCTTCGGCGACCCAGAGCCTGAGCACCGTATGGTCAGCACCCTCTAGGATCCTCTCCAGGTCACCTAGTGCTTCACTCATTGGCTGCTTCCTTAGTCCCTCATCCACCGTACCGGAAGCTCACCATTTAAATCGAACCGAGGCTGGTCGACCTTGCTACATGAGATGTCCTCCGTTGACTCTCCGTCAGCTATTGCAAATTTAACAGATAGGTCTCCACGACCTCATTCACAAGACGGTCAAAAATGCTTCCCCAGCATTATTGACATAAAACAATCATTTAAAAATAGGTCATAAATACAGTTTCTATAAAGAACTCTCGTCTTTCCACATTGTTCCACATCAATCCACATTATCTAATCCACATCCATTTCATATGTAATCCCATTCTCATCCACTCACATCATTTTCATCTCATCATATCTTTTCTCATTTATCCTCATCATTAGATCTCATCCACTCGCATCTACCCATATCCACATCTCATCACATCACGTTCATTCACATCTCATCCATTCATATATACCCCGATCCACATCACATCAAATCACATACATTTCACCTCACATCTCATTCATTCACATCTATCCTGATTCACATCTCATCCATTCACATCACATCTTTTTCATTCACATCTATCCCGTTTCACATCACATATCATCCATTCACATCTATCCCAATTTACATCACATCCATTTCACATCACATCTCATTCATTCACATCCCGATTCACATCACATCACATCTCATCCATTCACATCCCAATTCACATGACATCACATCTCATTCATTCACATCCCGATTCACATCTATCCATTTCACATCACATCTCATTCATTCACATCTCGATTCACATCTATCCATTTCACATCACATCCATTTCACCTCACGTCTCATTCATTCACATCTATCCCGATTCACATCCCATCACATCTCATCCATTCACATCACATCTCATTCATTCACATCTATCCCGTTTCACATCACATCACATCACATATCATCCATTCACATCTATCCCAATTTACATCACATCCATTTCACATCACATCTTCATTCACATCCCTATTCACATCACATCTCATTTACTCACATCTATCCATTCCACATCACATCCATTTCACCTCACATCTCATTCATTCACATCTATCCCGATTCACATCCCATCACATCTCATCCATTCACATCACATCTCATTCATTCACATCTATCCCATTTCACATCATCACATATCATCCATTCACATCTATCCCAATCTACATCACATCCATTTCACATCACATCTCATTCATTAACATCCCGATTCACATCACATCACATTCATTCACATCACATATCATCCATTCACATCTATCCCAATTTACATCACATCTCATCCATTCACATCCATCACATCACATTCATTCATATCCATCACATTCATTCTCATCACAATCCCATCACATACATTCTATCCACATAATATCACATCACATCTATCCACATCATATCTCCTTCATACACATCTCATCTCATTCATCCACATCCATCCAATCGTTCACATGTACGACTACCCACATCTATCCATACATTCATATCTATCACTTCACATCCACATATATTCATGTCACATCACATCCCTTTACATCGCATCACATTCTTTCACATACACATCCACATCCATTCTTTCACATACATCCACATCCATTCTTTCACATACATATCCACATCCATTCTTCACATATACATTTACATCCATTTTCATCACATATCATCCATTCACATCCCATATCATTCATTTACATCCCGATTCACATGACATCACATCTATCTGATTCACATGTCATCACATCTATTCACTCAGGGACCGCTTCGTCGGCCCTCGCCCATCGTACCAAAAGCGCATCATTTTTCAACCATAACGAGGTTGGTCAAGACCTGGGCAGGCTTTGAACACTCCCCACACTGCTGATTACAGCCAAAATTCCCTTAGAAAAACTTATACCAAATGCTCCCTCTAGCATTCTGGCATAAGACAGTCCTTTAGGGAAACAGGGTTTCTATGCAAGTTTTCAGTTTGATTTTCTTTTGAATACAAGGAGTATTTCTTGAATCAGTATCCCCAAAACTTCTTGATCGAAATTCTTAATTTCATACCAGAATTCCTCGAATTCTATAACCTTGATCCATAGATCAATTTGAAGGGTCTCAAACTTAGTGTAAGATTCGACGGAGTTTTGAGTGTATTTTTCTAAACTGGTCACACCTTCTTTCCTCGAAACTGACGAAAGAGTTTGATCTTGGTCATAGTCTGATTCAAGGTTCGAGTCGGAGAAGATTTTTCCTGAACTATCTTTCTCAAAAAGGTTTGATAATACAGTTACTATTTTACTGAATTTCTTTCTTTGAATATTCACTTAATTGATTTCTAAATTAGTTATACGAATTCCAATGAGGAATAAATTAATAATTTATCTAAATATTTTGATCTCGATAGATTTTTTGAATTTTCTTTTTACAATCCGTGTGAATATAAACGATAGAAATTTTTCTCTTAGAGTATTTAATTATTCATTTATCAAATACTCATAGAATTTAAGAGAATTCTAATTTTGATATAAAAATTCTTTATGCATCTATTTATGCATAAAATCAATTTTTATAAGAATAACGCTTTTATAATAAAAAATTCCTTTATGCATCTTTCTATGCATAAAAATCAAATTTAATAAGAATAACACTTTTATAATTAAAAAAAATTCTTTATGCATCTATTTATGCATAAAAATTAATTTTTATAAGAATAACGCTTTTATAATTAAAAAAATCCTTTATGCATCATTCTATGCATAAAATCAAATTTAATAAGAATAACACTTTTATAATAAAAAATTTCATTTATGCATCTTTCTATGCATAGAATCAAATTTAATAAGAATAACACTTTTATAATAAAAAAATTCCTTTATGCATTTTTCTATGCATAAAAATCAAATTTAATAAGAATAACACTTTTGTAATTAAAAAAAATTCCTTTATGCATCTTTCTATGCATAGAAATCAAATTTAATAAGAATAACACTTTTATAATTAAAAAAATTCTATTATGCATCTTTCTATGCATAGAATCAAATTTTATAATTAATATCAGTAACTTCCATGCATATTCATAGGTGAATATGTACATGGAGTAATTAGAATATTTCTTTTAGATGCAAAAATGGTGGGAATTACTCTTTTGGAATAACATAAAAAGAACTTTCTTTTTCACAAAATTCTGGAAAATTTTGCCATAATCTCCTTTGTATGGCTGACCATTTCTCATTTTTACCTTTCTCCACTTAACTTAATTAACCCAAATTAGAATTATAGAACTCTAATCTACAGAATTTTCTAAGTTCAAGAGAATAAACAATAAGAAGAGTTTAATTAATCACTTAGTTAATCTTTCTAGGATTAAGAAAGGTTGGAATGTAAAGAAGAGAAGGGGGTGGCCTTTTCATCAAAGGCATAGCATTTGATTTAAATTCGATCATTTGCAAAACATAAAAATCAAGAAAACCATAGATTTTTCATTAAAATTCATAAACAAAGTAAGAAAATTAGCTTACATGGAGCTTGTAAGCTCTCCTTTGTCTTGAGGGATTGAGGATTCTACTATTGTTTGAAGCAATAGTGGCCACCAATTCACTTTGGAGGCCAAAAAAATTTGAATTATTAAAAACTTCAATGTAGATGGCTCAGGAGACAGGAGTAGAGTAACAGTGCATAAACACCATTAAAAGCTTTTACAAAGGGGGAGGCTTCTATTTATAGGAAAAAGTGAGCCTCTAACCAAGCAAACTATTTCTATAATTTTCCAGATCAGTTTGGTCAATTTTTGACTATTTTTGGGTTAGTCCAACTTACTTTTTGGATCTAGTTTTAAAATAGGAGAGAGGAGAGAGGAGAGATGAAAATATCTCATTTTATTGATTAAAAATTGGGGGTAATTATGAGAAAAAGGCGGCTACTTCATGAGGGGAGATCCCCACCCTGAGGTGTCAAAAATTGAGTTTTTTAATTCTTTTCTTTGGTCCTTAGTCCACTCTTCATGTTATGTGAGCATTTACTTATTTTTGGGGGGTTTTTCTTTTATTCTTTAATTTATCTTCTCCCTACACTTGGATTGATCTATTGGCCCATAGGAACTTTAATTGGACCGTAATCCAAAAATTTCTGAAAATCTAGACCCTTGGGCTAAGGTCCTTTATACCTATTTTCAATTAATTCCAATTTCACATTGGAAAGTTCTTTTTGAATTTTTGTTTCAAGGGAAACCATTTTAGACACTAGGAGGATTTTTATATCCACAAATATCTCAATTTTGAATTGCCTCCATCTAGTTATTTTCTCTCTCCAGGCCAAAACAGGGTAAAATAGGATCTTTCTTTTATTTCAGAGAGGGGAAATATTATAAGATCAGAAGGGAATGTCATCACAGGGACTTGTCCCATTCATCCTCATTGTGGTTTTGCTCAGCTTATCGCTTTTTCAACCAAAATTCAAGAATCATCATTTTTCAATCAGAATCCAAATCAACTCATCAGTTCTCAACCAGAATTTTAAAATCATATCAACCACATTGAAATTCATCATCTGGATAGCATGTTTGCTTATACTTTTAAGGTCTTAGATTTACTCGTATATATTGCCAGTAAAGAGCTGCAGTTATACCCTCAGTATATACGGGTAGTCATGGTCCTTAGAATTTTAAGGTAAATACCATCATGTCTAGGCCTCAAGCAAGTCACGGATTCCATACAATTGCGGTACTTCCATTTGAAGACCCAATTACCTATTTATGAATCTTCATTCTGAATATCAATTTGTATGACTTTTATCACAATTACAACCTTTTTCTGCTACTTCATAAATTTTTAACATTTCTGGTTTTCTAGGTTGATCCACTTTAGCCAATTTGCTCTGATACCAGCTGAAAGATCCCTGTCCCCTTCGTGCAACGAATTCTGGGGTGTTAGGAGCGAAAGTAGCACTTCTTGCGCGGGACAGGGTCCCTCACTCGGGGCCTCGCCCTCGTAGCACGAGCGATTCCTCCGTGATATTTTTTACTCTAACGTACTCAAGAGCCTTAACTAACTAAACTAATCTGACCAAACCCGTAAGTCCCATAGTAGTCAAGAGCCTTAACTAACTGAACTGATCTAACCGAACCCGTAAGTCCCATAGTCAGATCATAGAGACCAACACTTTTTTCCTCATTAAACACAGCCGTTGATTCTTTTCCATAGAACAATTTTTATCCGAGATTTACTTCATCTATCGTACCATAACAGAATTGAGTCTCTTTTTAGGGGTCCATCAGTCCAGCCTAACCCCATCCAGTCCCATGGGTTAGCCAACCACCCAACCACTATAGTGATGGGATCCATTTAAGAATTTGGTTAGGTTTTGTCCTGGGTATCAAGGAAAAGAGTTCCTAGGCCCCCTAGCCGGATATTCATGCAAACTTAAAACTAGTCATACCACTTACACACCCAATATGAAATTGCCTTTTTCACAGACTCAACTGTCTTTAAAACAATCTTTTAATGAAACTATAGTATCACTGATCATAATTCTCCAAAATATCCGATTGAATCCTAATTTCTAATTTTTCCTTCATCGGTGTACCTATGGGATCATTGGCCAACTAGAACACTCACCACTTGTCCACTCAGGGGCTTTTTCGATAGTTCCCGGCTCATAGTACCTGGAAATATATTCACTTTTAAAAATAAAAAAGGAATATCCGTTTAAGATCAGCAAGATCAACCAACAGATCCATATAAAAGAGCCATGGACTCATCCGTTGAGGACCATCAAGGTCAATCAACCAGATCCATGCCCGAATTCAGAAAATAACTCTTACTCCTTGTTCCAATATCCTCCACGACGCACGTGTAGGTATCTTCAGCGACCCAGAGCCTGAGCATCGTATGGTCAGCACCCTCTAGGATCCTCCGCAGGTCACCTAGCGTTTCACTCATAGGCCGCTTCCTTACTCTCTCATCCACTGTACTGGAAGCTCACCATTTAAATCAAACCGAGGCTGGTCAAGACCTCGGCTGACCTTGCTATGCGAGACGTCCTCCGTTGACTCTCCGTCAGGCTATTGACTTAAAACAGTCTCCACAATCGCATTCTGACAAGACAGTCAAAAATGCTTCCCCAACGTTATTGACTTAAAACAGTCATTGAAAAAAAACAGGTCATAAATACAGTTTCTATAATGAACTCTCGTCTTTCCACATTAATCCACATCCATTTCATATGTATTCCCATTCTCATCCAATCACATCATTTTCATCTCACCACATCTTTCCTCATTTATCCTCATCAGATCTCATCCACTCGCATCTACCCATATCCACATCTCATCTCATCACATCTACCCATATCCACATCTACCCATATCCACATCTCATCACATCACATTCATTCACATCTCATCCATTCATATCTACCCCGATCCACATCACATCACATCACATCCATTTCACCTCACATCTCATTCATTCACATCTATCCCGATTCACATCCCATCACATCTCATCCATTCACATCACATCACATTCATTCACATCACATATCATCCATTCACATCACATCACATTCATTCACATCACATATCATCCATTCACATCACATTCATTCATTCACATCACATATCATCCATTCACATCTATCCCAATTTACATCACAACCATTTCACATCACATCTCATTCATTCACATCTCAATTCACATCACATCACATCTCAATTCACATCACATCACATCTCATCCATTCACATCACATCTCATCCATTCACATCCCATATCATTTATTCACATCTCATCCATTCACATCCCATATCATTTATTCACATCCCGATTCACATGACATCCTATATCATTCATTCACATCCCGATTCACATGACATCACATCTCATTCATTCACATCCCGATTCACATCACATCTCATTCACTCACATCTATCCATTCCACATCACATCCATTTCACCTCACATCTCATTCATTCACATCACATCACATCTCATCTCATTCACATCTATCCCGATTCACATCCCATCACATCTCATCCATTCACATCACATCTCATTCATTCACATCCCTTATCCTAATGTAATTAAGATATTATTTTTTAAGGTATATGAAACTAGAAGAAATAAAATTTAAGATTAATAGCTAAGTTGCCATGTGCATAAATTAGCTAGGGTTTTCCCATGTGCAGATGTGTACATATATACCACCTTGCACATTGGAGTTACAAAGAGAGAAAATATATATAAACTTTTTAAAAATAAAATAAATGAGTCAAGTTTTTTTGAAACTTGATGTATGAGTGCATAAATGTGGGAGTTAACTTGATGTACATTGTAAATGCATAAATGTGCATAAATGTGGAAGTTAACTTGATGTATGAGTGGACACATATGGGAGTATTGAGTGTATGGAAAATGAGTGGATGCATGAAGTCTAAGTTTGGGATGCATGGAATATTATGGGCTTCTCCCAACCTTTATACGATCTTATGTGCTCCAAGTTTTCCAGAGTGAATACAACGAAGAGCTATTGAAGTGCAAAGCTTTGAGTAAATATCTTCATGAAAAATTCTTATTAGCACATCCAAGCATATCCCTCTTTTGTTTTTATAGGAATAATCCATAGAAAATCATGTCTAGACATTACTACTATGCTAGAGAATTCTCTCCAAACATCACTAGTATATCAAAGCTTTATCCCTTTTTGTTTTTTGTAGTATTACCATGGATTTTAAAATGGAATGTATACAAGGAACCTTGCCTTTTAAAAAAACCCATTATTCAACAAAATGCACGTGGTTAGGTTAGAATGAGCTTTCAGGGCTTTATATTTCAGCTAGGGTACATCATTGAGTAGTGGTACAAGCCTTGAGAGATTAATAGATAACTTTAGTCGTGCATAAATGTGGGAGTTAACTTGATGTATGAGTGGATGCATATGGGAGTGGTTGAATGCACGGAAAATGAGTGGATGAATAAACTCTAAGGTTGCGTTTCATGGAATATTGTGGGCTACTACCAACCTTTATACCATGTTAGATGCTGCAAGTTTTCCACAGTGAATACAACGAAGAGCTATTGAAGTGCAAAGCTCTGAGTATATCTCTTTGTGATCAAGACATCTTAAGAAATGGTAACAAGACATTATTAGTACATCAAAGCTTATCCCTCTTTTGTTTTATAGTAATAACCCACAAAAAATCCTTTCCAGACATCACTACTATGTTAGAGAAATCTTAAGAAATGCTAACAAGACATTATTATTACATCAAAGCTTATCTCTCTTTTTTTTTTATACAGTAATAACCCACAGAAAATCCTCTCCAGACATTACTACTATGTTAGAGAATCCTCTTCAAACCTTACTAGTACATCAGAGCTTTATCCCTTTTTGTATTTTTAGTATTAATAACCTTGGATTTTAAAATGGAAAGTATACAAGGTACCTTGCCTTCAACAAAATCCGCGTGGTTAGGTTAGAATGAGTTTTCAAGCCTTCATATTTCATATTTAAGGTAGGCTACATCATTGAGAGAGGTGGTACAAGCATAGCTCCTTCTTTGCTTCCTCTTGTAAGGATGGCAGGGCGGCTGAGCGGGGGCGGCGCGGCGCGGCTACCTCCGGGGCCTCGGGCTTGGCCAATAATCGGCCACTTGCACTTGCTGGGGGAGCTTCCGCACCAATCCCTCAGCAGGCTCGCAAACATACACGGGCCCTTGTGATGTCTTTGAGATTAGGCTCGATCGTCCCTGGCCGAGGTGGCGTCGTCGCCGGAGATGGCGAAGCACGTCTTGCGGCCAAGCCTTCGCATCTCGCCCACGTACCACTGCCAGCGTTCACGCTCTCTTTGAAGACTCCAACATAGGATACGCCCCTTACGGCCCTTATTGGAAGTTCATGCGTCTCAGAAATCTTCCACAGCAAATGCAGCCAAGCTTTCAAGCCAAGCAGAGCCGAGGAAATGGGCGACCTCGTGTGGTCCTTGCTGGAGGACAGCAGCACTGGGCGGCCCATACTTGTCCGAACGAAGCTGCAAGCTGCAACCAACAACATCATCTCTCGGATGGTTCTGGGTAACAGATTCTCGGAGCTCAGCTCTGCAGGCAGCCTTGTTTCTGACTTGGACGAGACTTTACACCTGCTGGGCGTCTTCAACTTGGGTGACTACATCCCTGCCTTGGCTTGGATGGACCTCCAAGAAGGCAACGTGAGACGGATGAAGGCTATGAAGCGCAGAGTGCAAGAGGCCTTAGGAGAGGTGATTAATGGTCGTCGTCGTGATGGAAGAAGAGCCAACCCATGCTGCGCAGCTCCCAAGGATCTGCTGGATGTGCTGCTGTCCGTTTCTGGATCACACAACCAGCTCAACAGACGACAGTATTATGGCGGTTTTACTGGTAAAACGTCTTAAACTCCCAATCTAATAATTATCTCACTGGCCACTATTTATTAACGTTGGTCTTTTTATTTGAGAGAGAGGCTTATAGCCGAGCTAGACCAGGCTACTGCACTCTAGGGAATGCATGTTTACTCAGGTGTGCGCTAAGTATGATCAATATCGGTGTATGGAAAGATTCTTCTCGTGCTTGCAAATCAAGGTGTAAAACAAAACTTTTTTGTTTTGTTTTATGAGTCATGGTTTACATGGCACAAAATGTGTCTCGCAAACTCTTAAGGAGAACTCTTTTATCACTTTTTTCATCTCTTTGCTCACACTAGTGAGACTTATCTACTCCCGTAAATTTGTGACGAGAACGCTTTTGTCACTAGTTTCATCTCTCTGCTCACACTCGTGAGACTTATCTACTCCCCTCTAAGGTAACACTGTGGAAGACCTAGCATTGTAAATGAGTAAAACTCCTAAAACCCGACGGGATTCCGAAAAGAAATTGCAGCTCTGAATGTAATGTGTATGTGTTGTTTGTTTAAAAACTTTCCAAGCACACAGTTGCGATTCTTTCAACAAACACTAGTACGGCATAGGTTTTGTTAAGCTTTAGGCTTGTTGTCCTTGAACAAGATATGTTTGTAGCAGGGACTGACACATCGTCAATCACGATTGAGTGGGGGCTTGCAGAGCTACTTGCAAATCCAATGAGCATGAAGAAAGTGCAAGATGCACTAGATTTCATAGTGGGCAAAGAACACCTTGTTCAAGTGTTAGACATCCCTCATCTTTCTTACTTGCAGGCAATCGTAAAAGAGACCATGAGATTGCACCTTGCTGGACCTCTCCTGGTGCCATATGAATCCATCCAACCATGCCATATCTTGAGCTACTTCATCCCTACCAAAACTCGTGCATACATTAATGTTTGGGCAATAGGTAGAGACTCTAACACATGGGAGCAGCCTCTAACATTTCTACCAGAGAGGTTCTTGGGGAGTAAAGTTAGTGTACAAGGCCAACACTTTGAGCTTTTGCCATTTGGCTCTGGGAAAAGAGGTTGCCCTGGGTGGCAATTGGGTTTACTCACTGTGCAGTTGATGCTTGCATGCTTACTTCAATGCTTTGATTGGCAACTTCCAACATTAACTGCACATGACAATGGTGAGAAAGTGAATATGACTGAAAAGTTTGGCTTGACTGTGATGATGTGTGCGCTTTTGCCGCACGTGTCGGAGCTAGGGACTTGCCAAGCACCGTGTGTGAGCCACAAATGGCTGTAAGCACACAACCAGGAAACTAGCAAGCTCAAAACAGGGAGCAATGGTGTGTCACTCACCGCTCAAACCGCTGTCGTGAAGGATTCTCGCGCCACGATGAAGAATGAGCTGCCGCCGTCGCTCTACCGCCTCACCGTCGTCGTGCCGCCACGCAATGCTCAATCGCTACACACACTCTCTCTCTCTCTCGCACACACACACGCGCTGAAGAACGAGATGGAGAAGATGAAGCAAGAGCACTCCTTGTATTCAACACTTAGAGAATGAGAGGTTTTAGGTTACATTTGACTTTTATATGTGACCTGGCCGTTCACACATGGACGCCCACACATGGCCAGCCGATCCTAACTCTTATCCTGATGAAATTCGAGGTGCGCCTCTCATCGGTGATCACCCAATCCCCTTACCCTTTACATGTGGTGCCGACAAGCCCGGCCCATGACTCAGAATACGTAAAATAATTATATGACGTAAAAAGTAATACGTCTCAATGTCTTCCATAGGTTAACATGCCCCCTTCCTGATGTAGATTCCGTCCTCCTCGAAAGCTATGGTATGGTAAGCTCGACAGGGTTTGCTGTAGTAAGCTGTATCTGCAAAACAGGGAAGTAGAGTGAAAGCATGCTTGGTCTTCAAAAGATATAGAGTGTATCAAAAATAAAATCAAGCATGTTAGACCACAATGGAAGTATGCCATGAGAACCTAGTTTAAGAGGATACATTAAGGAGCTAGCGTAACAAATTAACAGGAGTTTAAAACTATTGAAAGTAATTCAAGAGTTAGCAAGGTGTCGAAGGTTAATCAAGGTCTACAACTAGCCTAAGTCAAGGAAAATTACCAAGCTTAATAAATAAACAGATGACCACAATGTGTCTATTCTAAGAACAAGCTAATCCCAAGAGCCTAAGGACACAAGAAATATCAGAGTCATAGAAGTCTTTTGCTTTTATTTCTTTTATGCACGTGATAATTTTTACAAACAATGGCGACCTCCCTAAAGCAAAACTAGCATTGACCCTGGTGCCATGTTTACCACAAGGCCTTCTCCAGGAATCTACTAGCTCAACTTAGGCAAGGCTACCCCCTACCAACCCAAGGCATCGGTGTGGAGTGGAATACTCCTTGCCTACCAAGTGTCAATAGGGCGATAGGCCGACATGAAAGCACATAACAAACATAAATTGCCATTTTTTGTAGGCCTTTCTTTTTATTTTTTATTTATCTCTTAGGATTTTTGCTCCCAAACTATCATGCGTTCTTACATCTTTTCGACCAAGGGGTAGAAGCTATGTCTTAGAGGTCAACACACACGGCCAGGTTGTTCAAGCATTAAGATGGTTTTAACCCTAGACCTAAGACAACCATATTCCAAGGTTAACTAAAGATATCATACATTCTCAAGAATTTCTAAAATAAGGTTAAACTCAATTAATGATTTACACTAACACCTTAGGCAACTTCAAAAACTAAGTAGTGCTTGACAAATTCCAGGTGGTCATGCATTATAGTTCATGCAATTAATTGAACAGTAAAAATGAAAGAGAGTGGGCATGGAAGAATTACTCCTGTATTTTGGAGATCTCCTTGATTCGATGAGAAATGTCCGTAATTTGATGTAGATATCCATGTATGAACATTGCGACAGGACTATGAAAGCGAACCCACCCCAAACTTTTCAACCTGTACAATTAACTAACAAGCACTATACGTCGAGAGACACATCAGTGGGAAAAAATAAGGACTCATTTAAGGACACAAAACTAGAAACAACTTGAAAACACTAACCTACCTACCAGTCACCACACTAATACTGAGGATCAAGGTAAGAGGATGTTGTAGAGTCCTGGCTATAGCCCTAAGGCTAAGCCTCTATCCGCATCATCCAAATAAATAAAATCAGCCTCGGTAGTGCCATGAGTCTCATCCGTCCATTCATCGTCAGATATATCTTCTTCGTCCTCCCATCCACATAGACTTGTCAAGAACATAACTATGCGAGGGAAGTCATCCTGTGGAAATATAAAGACTTGGAATATTGAGGATACGTCCTCTACGGAGTAGGGGTCAGTCGTGGTCAATAGGCGAATTAGCCATTCTAATTCCTCAACATTTCGTTGGCTAGTACATCTATATGACCCAATTCGGTTTTAATTACAGGATAGCACATGTGAAATATCTGAGAAATGTACAGATGATACCTCTCACCAAAGGTGGGAGTGGATGAAGTGCGTGATGCTCGTGCATCTTCCATATCTGCAAACACAGATATAGCATCAATAGGTTCATGAAGATAGGTCAATCTTGTTTCTAATTGTGTGCAGATAACTCTCCTCTTAATGTGCTCTTGTTCTTTTTTTTTTCTTTTCTTTTTTTTTTGTATGAAGCTATATATATACATTCCCTCGAATTTGGAAGTTACATGGTCAGGGGAGAAGGTTAGAAAGGAAGCAATAGAATGTCGAACGTGAGTACATGCTCCCCCCTTCCTTAGGTAGATCATATTTTTTGCAATGATGTTGTAGCTCCTTGGAACCAATTTGTCCAGTGGGTTATAGGTGGTGATGTGGACAGATAGCTTTTTATGACCCTTGTGGCCACATCAAGTTACAGAGATGGTCGTGTACGCTGCCATGAACGAACGGAGGATATGGCTTCCGATGATACATTTACAAGGGGAGACGTAGACTCATTGGTTTCTTGGTGGGTATTGACAAGGGTAGGTGTAGAGCATACAAAAACTTCTATATCAACGTGTGAATGGCATGAGGAGCTAGAAGCTTCCTATGACTCCCCCTTTCCTGAGCTAGGTGGTATCGATCAATATCATTTGGGAATCCAAACTAGCTCTGGAAGAAGTGGTGTGGAGTACTCCGTTACCTTTCCCTTACTACCACGGTCTTGAATTGTCATTGGGGTGGCAACATTTGGCTTACAAGATTTTATAGGCGATGCAGAGGAATTCAGCTTATGTTTAGGGACTCAAATCTTGTCATTCCCTTCGTAGTACCCTTGGGCTACTAATAATATTTTAGGAATCCAACGTGATGTTACCTTGCCTTTTCTAGGGCGGGTAGCTACTTTCCTACTATGAGGCTTCTTGTCTGAACGAGATTGGGCAGTAGAGGTAGCTGTTAACGAAGCTTTTGGGACCCATTTATATGTACTCTTCGGTAAAGTAAGTGGAGCCTTGGGGACCACACTACCTATCTCCACTCTTGGCGTTGAAACGTTAAAGGGGTGGCAAACAATCAAAGATGGTGTAGCCACTTGACTTTGTGATTTTTCCTTATCTAGCATTTTGTCAGGCTAAGAGCTAGTTCTTGCGTTGTAACTTGCCTGGTTGCCCAATCGATATTGCACTTAGAAGCTAACATCCATTTGCGCCCTAAGTTTACAGTTCCCTCCATGGTACCAGCAAGCATAACCAAAAAGCATTGAACCACAGTCCCCTTGTCATAGGCAACAGGAGTGTGCAAAATTCCCGAGACACTGGTTTTCTTCTTATTGATACCCTTAACTTGGATGGTACTCTTGGATAAGGGTGGTTTTCCAAGTTGACACCACACTCCATATGACAGCAAATTGTGTTGAGCTCCCGTATCCAATAATGTATTATATAGCACCTTCCCGTAAGGACTCGTTAGCTCAATTGGGTATCGTAGAGACGGGTCAGATTTTAGTAAATCCTCCTCTGCCTCCTTGAAAAATGCTTGCGTAATCCCCAAATTGGCCTCTCGTTGGTACCTAACACACTGCTGGCATTCTTTAGCTTCAACTCTCACTTGTAGCCTGTTCTTTAGCTGCCTTCTTCTGATGGATTGCATGTAATTCCTCTTGGCTTAGGGGGTCATAGTATCTTTTGAATTTACTCCCATTGAGGTATCCAATGGTTTCAACTCCATCGAGAGTCTCCACTCGGATGGTACCTTGCGGGGTAATTTCACATACTCTGTACGATCCCTTACCAGCTATTTTAGCTTCTTCTTTTCGTTACGCACTCCATACATCAGGACTTTATCCCCAACTTTGATGTCCTTGTTTTTCAGGTGGCGATCAAACCATTTCTTCCTTCTATCCTTCTCTACAAGGGCATTGTACGCCGCCAATTGTCTTTCTTCGTCTAACCGCTCAAGGATATACAAACGCTCTACTAAGCGATTACCATCCCAGCCCTCAAGTAGCAACACGAAGACTAGGAATAACAAATTTCCACGGCATGACTGCTTCTTGGCCATATAACATCTTGAATGGTGTGCAATTAATAGCCACTTTGTACGCAATACGATAGACCATAAAGCTGACGTAAGCTTTAGATCCCAATATGTGCGATGAGCCTCAACTGTCTTTATCAGAATAGAGATAAAGGTCTTGTTGGTACTCTCGGCTTGGCCATTCGCTTGTGGATAATAAGGAGTAGATTTATAATGGGATATCATGAAATTTGTTGTGAGCTCCTTAATCACTTCATTTATAAAATGCGTACCATTGTCGCTCACAAGTTCAAAAGGACAACCGAAGCGTGTGATTATATTTTCAAAGAGGAACTTGGCTGTTGTCCTCGCATCTACCTTTCGTGTCGCTTTCGCTTCAGCCCATTTGGTCACATAGTCAGTGGCCACAATAATATAGTGAGATTGTGTGTTATGGGCCACTGGGCTAATTGGATCTACAAAGTCTAAACCCCACTTTTCAAACGATTGGTTTACTTTAATTGGATGTAGGGGCATCTGATCTTTCCGCTGGGGTTTCTTGTAGCGTTGGCATTCATCACAACCCTTCACAAAAAGTGATGCATCTTAGAACATAGTGGGCCACCAGTACCTTCATTGCAATATCTTTCGCACAGTTAAGTCTTCTGAAAAGTGACCACTGGCTACGCCCATATGTGTCTCTTGCAAAATATATAGATACTCATCCTCCGGGCACAACGCCTAAGAACGTCATCCTTTCCTCTTTTATAAAGAGTCCCGGCCATTAGGCAATAGGGTTCGCATTCTTTGATCATCTTTTGAGCTAGATCTTTACGAAGCTCTTTGGGTGGAAAACCATTAACCAAGAAGTTAACAATCTTCTCACTCCATTCAGGCATTGTCTCCACCATGAACAAGGAAGTGTCAGGTAAGTCATCATCAACTCCCGTAGGAGCTTCACCATTAGGTATACGAGATAAATGATCAGCCATGACATGTTTTTTGTCAGCTCTCACAACAACAGTGAAATCAAACTCAAGAAGAATCAACAACCATCGTGTGATTCTTCATGTGGAGCATGGTTTGTTCACCAGATACAACAATGCTTGATGATCCACATAGAAAACAAACTTGGTGGCAAGAAGGTAATAACGAAATTTCTTTATGCATATATCATTGTCAACCCTTCTCGCTCCGTAGTGGTGTAGTTCATTTCAACATCGTTCAACTGGCGTGACTAGCAAAGCTAATGGGGTAGTCTAGTTTATGTTCTCTAGGTTGAGGTAGTACACACCCAATAGCAAAGTTTGATGCATCAATATGCACATGGAAGATTAAATCCCACTTAGGCATTCGTAAGATTGGAGCACTTGCCAGGGCCTTTTTTAATAACTCATATGCACGGTCACAATCTTCGGTCCAAATAAACTCGATGAGAAGCTTATACAATGGTCGAGCTATCTCAGCGAAGAATAAAATAAACCTTCGATAATAACCAACATGGCCCATAAAGCGCTGGACTCCCTTATAGTTGGTGGGGTGGGGACAATTCCAGAATGACCTTGATTTTACTTTTGCCGGTGGAAATCCCATTTTTGGACACTATATGCCCTAGAATAACTCCGTGTTTAACCCAAAGTTGGCATTTGAAAGGATTCAATGAGATGCGATATAATCTACACCTTTCAAATACTTTTCGTAAACACATCAAGTGCTCGTCCCCAAGACGAATGAACACAAAGATCATCTAAGAAGGCTTCACAAAAGTCCCTTATTAGATATTCCTTAAAGGTTGTGTTTATCAATCGTCGAAATGTTGTAGGTGCATTGGTTAAGCCAAAGGCCATGACGTGAAAGGCAAACACTCCAAACTCCGTTATAAAAGCTGTTTTAGCTTGGTCCTCTACTTCAATTATGATCTGATTATTATGACCAGAGTACCCGTCTAAAAAGCTATAAGCCTCCGTGCCTGCAACTCTTTTAAGCACATGTTCCGAATACGGCAAGGGGTAATGATCTCTTCTGGTGGCTGCATTAACCTTTTTGAGATCAACGCACACTCTGAGTTTCCCATTCTTCTTTGGTACAATGACTATCGGAGAAACCCATTCTGAGTGCTCAATAGGGTTTATGAATCCACATTTTATAAGCTTTTCAATTTCCTCTTGTACAATCTTTGCATACTTACGTTTCATTGGGTAGGGACATTGCTGGACCGGTTTAGCAGTGCTAGTCATTGGAATTGTGTGTTGCACCACATTGGGTGGAACACCCTTCATATCATGGTATGTCCAAGCAAATATGTCCTTGAATTCTTTAAGAAACATCTTAAGTGTAGCTTCTTCCGTCTTGGTGCGGTCTTGAGCAATAAAAACTGGTTTAGACTCCTCACCTGGATCTGCTAGTTCTATCTCCTTTAGAGTCAATCACTTTGGTAGTAATGGGGAGGGTTGCATTAGATTCGTCACCTTCAAAGTACTGTCCCAACTTGTTAACAAGTATTTCAACGACCGAGTCTTCATCTAGGTTGGGGCTGTAGATCCAAATGTTCCTCCTCATCTTGAAGCGTGTCGGGTCTATCCATATTTGCAAATTGTGCCTTCAGTTCTCCATTGAGAAATGCTCGAAGAGCTAAGAATAGCTCAGGATCTCCGTATAACTTGGATATGATCGTGGTTTTGATTTCAAAGGACATGAAATCCATTAGTTTGGACACATTCAATGGTACTTTTCGAGACATCGACCCTTGACTAGGGACTGGTGAAGATGGAATCACTTCCTCTTCGATGGGGTCAAGCATTCCCTCACTAAACATTCTTTCAAGCAAGAAGGGTGTCTGCCCACTTCTTCCTGATGTCCTATCCTCACTTTCTTCCCAAATGATACTAGGCATAGCTAACGGTTTATGGCTCTTGTGGTGAGGCTGAACTCGTGTAGGAAACACTGTGTCTAGGATCTTGATTTTTCTACGTTCTGGCTCCAGTTCTCTTTGTGTTTCTTCCACCAAACCCCTTAAGTGTTACACTCGTTCAATCTCCTCTACTAGGTTTGGGTAAGTCCCAATCTTTTTCTTGAGGGTTTTTGGCCCACGTGGCTTGTCTTTGAGAGTCTCAGTCAGTCTGGGTAGCCGAGAGGGTATTAGCTGACTTGGTTGTGGGGCAGGAGGAGTTTCTTTTTGTTTCCCCCGATTTATGTCTTTGCTTGATTCTCCTTTGTTGCGCTCCCGACGAGTGGGTTTCTCCCTTAAAGTAGTGGCTTTGGTCTCCATGGTTTCTATTGAATCAGAATCATCTTCAGGATCATTCATATACACGGTCGTCTCCTGTCCCTATATTAGTCTTTGAACTAGGTTTGGAGCTTGTGGCATTAAGCGATCTCTTCCGTCGCATTTTCTTTTTCTTTACTCGAGCAATTGATGCAGTATCCCTCTCTTCAAGAATGTAGTTTTGATTTTGAAGCATTGACCGTGTGACTACATTTCGAGTACAACAGGTGTGCTTCCTAGTGCCCCATTGGTGACCTCAACCAAATTCAATGGCGTAATCTTGGGTGCACTTGGATTATGTGGACATTGAGCAATCAAATGATCTATGTCACAACGATTACATGTAAGTACCGGCATTCCCGATGTGCTCCCTTGATTTGGTTGCATTTGAGTAGCGATCTTCTGTAGCCTATTAGGGCACTCCGCTACACAATGCGGTCCACCACAATCGTAGCATTGAAGAGGTGGTCTCCTGGCAAAGGTATTAAGGTTTTGCCCTCTTGTGTGGCGAGAGCAGCCGCTTGATATATAGACTTGACTTGCCCGAAATGATCCTCCATGTAATACTGGGGAGTCATTTCGAACGTTATATGGAACAGTGGGGTCTATATCCTCTTCATAATCCCCACACGCACTATGTGACTCACAACCCATCTGGTTTATAGGGGTAACCCTCGGCGGATGCGGAGGTTGTGGTTCTAGCACTAGCGGTGGTAACGGCACAGACTGGACTAAATTTGGGTTCCTTGGAACTATGTGTTGTGACGGTTGCTCGACAGGTGGTGCAGGCATCAGTGCGGGTACTGGAGGTGTGCTTGACCAGGCTAGTGGTGCTGCCTGATTTGCTAACATACGCTTAAGTACTAGGCAATCCTTAGATTGATGGCCATACTTACCACATGTATTGCAAGTCCCATTGAATTTAACTCTGAATGTGGGACATTCACTCGTGCTATGTGGTCCTAAGCAAACCGAACACCATTGTTGCTCTCTTCTTGGGTACATATGGCTATTTTGAGGAGCTCGATTACCCCTTAAGTATTCTTGGAGAGCCTTAGTAAGGTCAGCTATAGACATTTTGGATATCTTGGGCTCCTTGGAAATAGGTTTTACAGTTATTGGCTCGTGCCCAGATACTTGTGAACTAACAGACTTTGTCTCCGAAGACACCTTTTTACCTGCAATCATCAAGTTGTCTTCTAATTAGATTGCATTGGCAATGACTGCTTCCCATGTCGTAAGACCTCTAATGACTAGGCCATTGTATATGTCCTCATGGTGCAATCCTTGGATGAATCTATCAAGAAGTTGGTTGTTATTGAAGCACTCATCGGGAATACAGCGAGAATTTAAACGCTTTAGTCGACTAATAAAGTCTCTCACTGACTCTCTTTCCTCGAGTTCAGCTTTTTGGAGTTGAGATGCTACACCCAAAGCACACCCTCACGTATGTATTCTTTCAAGAACAATTCTTGAGAGTGGGATAGTGAGTACGCTCTTCAACCCTTAAAGTTCGATACCAATCTCCGGCTTGTCCACTCAAGGTTAAGCCTAAGGCTTTACACTTATGTAGCTCATTGTGCTCTTCCAAGGAATCACACACGTGTTCAAAAACTTCAATGTGCTTCCTAACATCTTCGTTATTTACCACACTGAAGTTCTGAGTGAGCTTGGCAACTTGTACCGCCTTGCTTCTAGGCTCTCTCTCAGCAGGTATGCCACGCATGTTTTTCGCAATAGATCGTCCGATCATTTGAGCAAACGCTGTTAGATCACCTAACTGAGCGGGTAAAGCTGGTGGAGGCACTTCTGGGAGGATGGCCTAGTTGACAGGAGTTGGCATTGGTCTTGGTATGTATACAGCTGACGTAGGATATGATATGTGACTAGGCATAGCTTCTCTTAGATAAGGGTTCAGATAAGGCATTCGTGGAGCATACGCCATTGGCATAACAGGAGGCGTAGGAGCTACATGAGCATGAGTAGTAGCAATAGGTACATATGGTCGATATGCACTGGTACACACTATTGTAGGTACTGTATCACTAGGTAGCAGTGTTGTACTAACTACAGTGGTAACGGGTGCACTTTTCGTCATGCTCATCATCGGAGTAGGCATTGTGGATTCCCTAATGGAAAGTTGAGCCAAAGTTGGAAAGCTAAAGTTACTGCTCGTGGGCTCAACTTACATTGAGACTCCAGGCGAAACAACATACGAAGGATCTACGAGACTCATCAAGGGAGTCTCCAATTGCGACATTGGTTGTTTAGCCTTGCCCATATCCAAAAATCTCATAGGGCCAGTTGAAACTAGGTTCACTCCCCTATTCTGCCTCTTGAATTGGATAATTATATGGATAACTTCACATATCATTTGTTGGCACTAGATGTAGATAGATGTAGATCGTATGACTTCTAAACAACCTACATGTTATGTGTAACCCGTGTATAGGAGGTCAGTCAGAGTCTCTGTGTGTAGGTCATATTCCCAATTTTCATTGAGAAATATCCCATCCAAACTTGGCGTGCCAAAAGGTTCTCTCGAAGTGGACGCAATGTCACTTCTTGTGGTTTGACTTCTAAGAGCCTCTACCTTAGGAAGAGCGTCAGAAGGTGGTAGCTCAGTAGGGCCTTCATTAAATGAAGTGGGTAGAATATTCACATGGACACTTTTTGAGAGGGAAGGCTCTACATGAGATGTGAATGGCAAATCTACTTCCTACCTCCTTTGTTTACTTCACTTGTCTCGCAGGTTCAGAACACGTAGCTCTACTAAAAGTCTCTATTAGACGACTAAACATGCTAGATCCGGGTTGTGGGGCCCAAACTGGCACATTTTGGCTTGCTTCCTTAGAGTTCTGGGTAGGATGCCCTTCCATGACAGAGTCAGAGGAGGACGAGTCACTAGCTGCTATTCATGGATCTTGGGTTGCACTTCCTTGGGTTCCAACTAAAGGCCAAGATGCTAACGTGGAGGAATGGTGTGAGCCTACATAAACTGAAACGCTTTCTAGTTGCTCAGACTCTAGCACCTGACGAGAGCATAGATGCATGTGACGTGGGTATTCTACGGGCGTTGGTAACTACCCTTGAAGCCCACACAAGTGGTTTCTTAGGTGTTTCGCACCTCGTTTTTACTTGTTTTTGTCTCGTTTTCAACCCGTTTTTACCCCCTTACTTCCCGTGACCCTCAGAACACTCTATTTGTGCTTGTGGGGGGAAAGGTGAAGGCTTTGTCCCACATGCCCACTCCACTCCTTGGGGTTAGACTATATAGAGAGCTTCACTCCCCTTAAGCTTTCACTTGAGAGAAAGCTATGAAGACTCACTCTCTTATATATATATATCAAAAGAACGAGGCTGGGGTCGGGGTCGGGGTCAATGGGGGTTTTTTCTTTTTCAATTTCTTTTTCAACAACAGAACATAAAAAGACTAAAGAACAGTAGCAAACACACAAACACGCCTCTCTTTGCCTTTCCTAACAGGATAAAATAGACTTCAAATAGCAGCCCGAGTTGGAGCTTGGTGGTGCAGGGCAATTCCCCGATAGCAGTGCCAAAAATGTACGCTTTTGTCGCACGTGTTGGAGCTAGGGACTTGCCAAGCACCGTGTGCGAGCCACGAATGGCTGCAAGCACATAACCAGGAAATCAGCAAGCTCAAAACAGGGAGCACTAGTGTGTCACTCACCGCTCAGACTGCCGTCTCGTGAAGGATTCTCCCGCCACGATGAAGAATGAGCCGCCACCGCTGCTGTACCGCCTCGTCGCCGTCGCCGTGCCGCCACACAATGCTCGATCGCTACACACACTCTCTCTCTCTCTTGCACACACACACACGCTGAAGAAGGAGATGGAGAAGATGAAGTAAGAGCTCTCCTTGTATTCAACACTTAGAGAATGAGAGGTTTTAGGTTACATTTGATTTTTATATGTGACTTGGCCGTTCACACATGGGCGCCCAAACATGGCCGACCGATCCTAACCCTAATCCTGATGAAATTCGAGGTGCGTCTCTCATCGACGATCACCCGATCCCCTTACCCTTTACATGTGATGCCGACAAGCCCGGCCCATGACTCAGAATACGTAAAATAATTATATGACATAAAAAGTAATACGTCTCAATGTTCGCTAGAGGTTAACATGATGGCACACCCCCTTGCCACTATAGCTACACCAAGGTTGCCTATATGCCTCTACAAAGTATGATAACCAACAACAATGTGTAGAAGTGTATCACCTCACAAAAATAAGCATGCAGCTCCCTTGCCTATTGACATCCCCAAAATTCGATAAACAACTAAATACCACACCACACATTTGGAATTGTACCATGAAAAATAGAAGCTAAGCTCCCCAAGGTAATATAACCTTTGTTTCTATCTCTTAAAATCGCTTGTTTTCATCATATATTGTATATTTTGAGAAGCACCAATTTTTAAAATGGCAAAGCTTTCAAGTGAAAATATGACCCAATTTATTTATTTATACCAACTAAACACATTCAAGAAGTTTCATTGGTTTTCACCCTCATGTGTAAGAAGTTATCTCACATTTATATAAATCAAACCTAAGCCATTTTTGTTAGCATGCTCAAAGCAGACCTCTCACTTGAAAATTGCAATTCATTTTTTATGGGCTTGCTTTTGGTCATTAACTTTCTTTTCTCAAAGTCTTTACTTTGCTTCCAAATGCTTCTCCATCATTTGTATATGAGCTTCTTGTTGCTTCATCGTAGGTTGCATTATTTGTGTCACGACTAGAAAAATTAAACGTAATGGCCAAAATTGAAATAGGGGGTTGCTTCATCGTCGTAGGTTGCATTATCTAGAAATAGGGGGTTGCTTCATCGTCGTAGGTTGCATTATCTAGAAATAGGGGGTTGTTTGTCGTTAAGAGTGGTATTCTAGCGGTTAGAACATCACTTGTCTCTCCACCTCCTCTAAAGGTCTCACCATAAAAATTGTGTGTTTGATCGACTTTTTCACTTAATGACATGCCCCTACTATGGCTAAAAAAACAAAATAAATGTACGATATCTCTTCATGTTCTATAAATTTGTGTTCATTCTTTGGATGAGGAGTGTGGGTTTGACCAAAAACATTGGGAACTAGGTATTAAGAGTGTTGTTGTAATGGAGAGAACATTATTAGTCTTCCACCTCGTAGAAAAGTCTTCTCAGTGTGAGTGTGGGCCTAACCAAAAAACATTGGTAACTTGGTGATGTGAGTGTTGTCGTTTAGGAGGAGAGAACATTATAAGTCTCTCCATGTTCTATAAAATTTTGTTCATTCCTTAAATAAGGATTGTGGGTCTGACCAAAGAACATTGGGGACTAGGTATTATGAGTGATGTTGTAATGGAGAGAACATTATTAGTCTCCTCACCTCCTACAAAGTCTTTTCATTCTTAAGATAATAAGTGTGAGTGTGGGTCTAAACAAAAAAAAAAACATTGAGAGGTGTCATGAGTATCGCCATAATGTAGAGAATATTATTAGTCTAGACTACAAACACTCACAAAGAGGAGACCTAAGCAATCTATAAATTGCCCAGACCTTGAGCATTGTGCACTCACCTAGGTATTATATACTAAAGTAGACAAGGAGTGTCAAGCATTGCTCTTGGTTGCACCTTTCTTGGAGGCTTTACAAAGTTCTCGGGTTCTTTATTTGCTTGTGGGCTACTCTACCCTTGATCTCTCTTAAGTATTCCAACAGAAGTTGTAAAGATAAGGGGAGGCTTGAGGGAACTCAATTTGAGTTGATTGTCTTAGGGTTCACACTAGGGAACTAAGTTTGAGCTTGTTATTTTATGGTTCACACCAATGATAACCTATGCAACAGTCATGTCCCCATGAATACATAGGAGAGTGTAGTGATTCTTGTACCAAAAACCAAGGATCAAGAAGGGATTCATGACTAGCAAAGTCCTAAACCAACTCGAAAATAACATACACACTAGTCCAATAGCTAAAAAGGCTCCTAAAGTGGTATTAAGATACCACACAATTCATTTATTGATGCCTTGTGAGTGATACTTTTCTTCTCATCCATTCCATTAACTTTAATTTGGTCACCCTTATTGCATGAGGTAATCCACACATGAGGCTGAACAAAGTAGGGTGTGATCATGTCACTCTGTGAAAGAGAGTGCATGTCTTAGAGTATGCTAGAAGAGGTATCAAGTACAACTATGCCACTAGAGCAAATTGGCAACATCCACTCTCCTTCGTATCTTTGGGATATGTTCATCGGCACCTCCCTCTCCCACTGACCCAAGCCCACCACCCTACCTATCCCCTCTATCTATCATCATCACGCAACCCCCCACCACCCACTGACCCAAGTACCTACTACTCCTAATGTTATCCTACCCACCCCACCCACTGACCTAAAGCCACCACCCTACATACCCCCTCCCACCGATCCAAGTCCACCCCCTCCCCCCACCACCCTCCTAACCCCACCCCACACATTGAACACTCCCACTGGGCTAATCCAACTACTCTACCCACCCCCTCAACTTCCATAACCAACAAAACTCCTCCATTGACCTAATCTCTCTCCCACTGACATTCTCGCACCCCGCTTTACCTCTCCCAGCTGACCAAAGTAGCCTTTATACAACATCAGAAATAAACTTTTTTTATAACCAAAGAACCAAAAGAACAAAAATTGAAATGACATGAGATAAGAAATTCAAATTTAAGAAAGGGGAAGGGAGATGGCGAGAGAGCATGACACGTGGTAGATGGAGAAATAAAATAAAAAAGACCATTGAAGCTAAGCGTGAACTAAGGTTGCAATGAAAGATGTGAGATTTAAATTCATAATTGCACTCTTTCCAAAATCGTCCTTTCTGCCTATCCCCTTTTTTGTCCTTTCTCATTTTCTCAAACTTTCCCTCTCCTTTGGCCACGTGGATCCTTGGGTACTCTTGCTTTATCTTGTATAGATTTGATGTGCTTTTCTCCCCTGGTTTTAGTGGTTCCTCCCCTTAGTTAAGCATACATTCAATGAGCAAGGCTGGCACCACTAATCACAATGTTGAGGCTACAACATGGTAGTGAGGATAGTCAAAGATGAGGGTCATGGAGGAATCACATGTCACTCAGAGTAGTTCACCCCTCACCTTAGGAACAATGGGATTCTCAAGTCGGTGCTCATGGAAGAGGTGGGTGGAAGACCGGACATAATAGACAACCTTGGGGCATGTGTCATGATCCCTTGAGTACAAGCCACAAAGTACTTCGTGATATGCGCAATCAAACGATTCCTAGGTGGGATAAAGAGCATCATCCTCCTTGCCGAGCAAAAGGTGAGAGAGTAAGAAAACAAAGCACGAGGACCTCTTCCTTGACCTCCACAACCTCTATTGTGGTGGGATTGTAACCTCTACACGGGTTGTGACCTGCTCATTCTCACCATCGATAACTTCTTCACTTACATCATCATTTGCACCCACTCCATCCTCATCTTTTGCGCTCATTTCCCCCATCACCTCATCACCCTATTTCAATCACCCATCACCCTTGTTGACCATGGGACCCATTTTTTATCATGGATTACCACTCAAGATGGGTCTCCGTCCCTCTCAACACCACATTTCCCTTTTCACCCCCCCCATCCTCGCCTATGCCTACATTATCTTAGAAGTCCCTCACCATGTCTTTATCCCCATCTTTGCCTATGCCCACATTATCCTCCCTTTCATCTCTCGCATGTCCCCCATCCCCATCCTCACCTATCTCCACATTATCCTCCATTCCATCTCCCACGTGTTCCTTATCCCCATCCTCCTCTGTGTCCACATTATCTTATCTTGAAAAGCCCTCACCCCATCATTGTCCTCCCTTCCATATTCCACGGGTCCCCCATCCTCATCACCGACAATGTCCCTCATCTTTTCCTCTGATCACATGTCCTTCTCACTCCTTACACAAATATCCACTCTTCTCTTCCCCATGTGGCTTTGTTTCCCTTTGGGACCTCGGTAGGTTGTTTTTTAGGGTTATCCTTAGACCTCAATTTTGGCCCCTTCTTAGTTTCTTACTTTGATGTGGGACACTTGCATGAGCCCATCTTCAACACCGAAATCCATCCCATCTTCCTTGAGTGCACATTGCCTGATTTATACCTTCTACTGTCATTTTTTCATGGGTCCTTGATTGCTACATTATCAAAGATTTGATGCTAGAGGCATCTAGGGGCCTTCATAACATTGTTCTCTAGGGGAATCTAGGGGCTTCACAACATGATGCTCTCACATGAGCAGATTGAATCAACCTATGCTCATGCTAGTTGTCACATGTGGTCATTGTTTTGTGCAAATCATGCGTCCATGGATGCCTAACCTTGATAAGCATAGGACACACGGAGAAGCATGAAGAGCTCGACATTGTTTTGTGCAAATCATGCGTCCATGGATGCCTAACCTTTATAAGCATAGGACACATAGAGAAGCATGAAGAGCTCGACATGTATATCCGCAAAGGACATCAATGTTCACGGGATTTCCACAATGAGCTTTTTGATCTATATGGTTTTGTGATTGTGGATGGTGATGTTATTGCTACCGTCCACTAGCATGAGCAGGAGCTTCTTGGTTAGTTATACGCGCGGTGGAAGTGACACTGAAGTTATCTCCTTGTAGCACGATGGTAGTAGAGAATGCCAAAAATGCTACAAGAGGCTTGCCAACTCCATGAGGCAAATATCAGCGAGTAACACTAGGTCATAAGGATATGGTCGCCTTATGTGAGGAGGCCACAAGCACAAAGAACCTCACATAGCTTTCGTGACTTCTTGACTCATCCTAGTGCTACTCCCTTGGTAGAACTCCCTCTTTGTCCACTACCAAGTTGGTCATGTGACGAGGAAGGGTTTTAAGGGTGGATAAAGAAGTCTTAGAGCCTTGGGGGATGTTAGTCTCCTTATCTTTTATTACCCCTTGAGACTTGTATTTTGGCCATTGTTATTTCTTTCCTTATTAAGTTTCATGTATACATTGGGTGTTTTATCATTCACTTTTCTCTCCCTCGTCATGCACCAGGATGGTGACGGAGTAGTTATGGGTGACTTTTTGATACTTGGATGGGTTTAAACTCTCTAGTTTAGACCACCATCTATTCCCTCCAACGTCTCTGACCTCCAAGTTGTTAAAATGAGTGATGCTAGAGTGCCAACTCACCTAGCCAAGTTATCCCACATGAGCTATCATAGCTTTGTTGTACTTTCCTCATATAAAAGGAGGACATTTGAAAAATTGGAATAAAAGCACAACATCTCAAGTCTTTCTATGAGTACAAGTTTCCATCTTGTAACCTAACTGAACTTGAGTCTAAACTTAATTAGTACACACTCATCACCATGAGTATTGTTCATTTTTATCCACATTAGATTAGTGTTGTCATTAGTGTAAGATTAGATCAGGATTAAGATCTAATTAGATAGTTGATTAGAGAGCTTGATCCATGAATTTTATCATGGTATCAGAGCTTGGTTTAAGCTCCTCTTTAGCTTAGCTCTAGCGTTCTCTAATCTCTCTTTTGCTTAATCTCATCATTACTCATCTAATTATCCACTAATATCAATCTTATCTACTTCTCCCTTCTCGTGGTCCAAAATTACAAGAGCTTGTTCTCCTCAAACAAGCCGCCATTTCCCTTGAAATTTTAGGAAAAAGTTATCAAGCCCTAGGTGCATCTACAGCTCAAAGCAATTCGACGATTTTGAACTATGCAACCCGAAATATGCACCCGAAATATGCATTGCAGTCGGCGCGACTGGTGTTTTGACGAATTTGTTGCACCTACTCCAAATTAACTCAAGCTCTCTTAGGGAAAGATTATACATAGCCTAAGCTATGCATAGTTCAAATATCAACACGAATCGACCATGGGTTAAGCCAAATCAAGAAAAAAACCAATCGGAAGAAGAAGCATAAATCCGCCTATTTTGTGGGTTTTTGAGCCGATTTTTCCTTGTGGTTCTTATCTCCTCATCAAGGGCAAAAAGCTAAAGCAAAAAGACCCTTCAATGCTTGCTGCCTCGTGCTCAATTGAAGGCTCCAAATTTTAGCTCTCTTAATCATGGTGATTAAGTACTAATCACTATCATTAGTATAATATTAGCAAAAATTAGGCCAACCAAAATTAAAAATTAAAAAATTAGAGTGATTCCATTGTGAAAAATTCTCTATTGTATCAAAATCCCTCTTAACCACTTGCATTGCTCAACTTAAGTGATTTTTTCACCGCGTTGAGTTTATCTCTACCATATAATGTGCAATCACTTATAAAAGGGTTAGACACTGCCTGAGCACTAAAATCAAGGCTCAAGGTAAGACCCCCTTCCAATCATGGAACATGTAAAAGTCATCTCAACATTTAATGGTGATGATTTTTTCACATGGCAAAGCAAGACCATGTACTTGCTTATGCGTAAGGGGCTATGGCACCTTATTGAGGATAAAGAAGTGGAGGTTGAGCCACTTCAAAACAACAAAGCATTGGGACTCATCGCTCAAAATCTTGCTGATGATGTGATTAGTCACATTGCTTGCATCAAGGATGCCAAGTTAGCTGTGAGATCCCTGTCCCCACCATGCGACGGATTCGGGGTACTAGCAGCAGCGGAAGTAGCACTTCATGCGCGGGGCAGGGACCCACACTCGGGGCCTCGTCCACGGATATCCGGACAAGAGACTAATCCGTCGGTTTTTCCAAAATCGAACCCGGAAAAACTTCCCTTTCCCGGAAAGCACAGGCGATTCCACCAGGATAACTTTTTACTCTAACGTAGTCAAGATCATTACTGATCACGCTGATCCGACTGCACCTATAAAGATACTTGGTCGGATCAAGGAAGAAACTTGCACTTGGATCATTGGGATCAACGCTTTTTTCCCCATCAAGAGGCACAGCCGTTGATTCCTATCCATATAACAATTACTATCCGGTATTCACTTTATCTATCGTAATCACAGAAATTGAGTCTCGATTTACGGATCCATCAGTCTAGCCTAACCCCATCTAGTCCCATGGGCCAACCACTGTAGTGATGGGATCCAATTAAGAATTTGGTTAGGTTTTGTCCCGGGTACCAAGGAAAAGAGTTCCAAGGCCCCCTAGCCGGAAGTTCATGCAAACATAAAACTAGTCACACCACTTACACACCCAATATGAAATTACCTTTTTCTTAGCATCAGCTAACTTTAAAACAATTCTTTAATGAGACCATTATGTCACTGATGACAATCCTCAAAGTCTCTGGTTGAATCCTTATTTCCAGTCATTCATTCATCGGTATACTTATGGCATCATTGGCAACCAGAACGCTCACCACCTGTTCACTCAGGGGCCTTTTCCATAGTTCTTAGCTCATAGTAACCGGCAATATATTCATATAATAGAATGGAATCTCCGTGGAAGATCAGCAAGATCAACCCACAGATCCATATAAAAGAGCCATGGACTCATCCGTTGAGGACCAGCAAGGTCAATCAACCCGGTTTCAGAAAACAACTCTTACTCCTTGTTCCAATATCTTCCACGACGCACGTGTGGGTATCTTCGGCGACCCAGAGCCCGAGCACCGTATGGTCAGCACCCTCTAGGATCCTTCGCAGGTGACCTATAGCGCTTCACTCATAGGCCGCTTCCTTGGTCCCTAATCCACCGTACCGGAAGCTCACCATTTAAATCGAACCGAGGTTGGTCAAGACCTCGCCCGACCTTACTACGCGAGACGTCCTCCATTGACTCTCCGTCAGCAGTTGTAACTTTATCAGTTAGGTCTCCTTGACCTTAATCCACAAGACGGTCAAAATGCTTCCCCAGCATTCTTGACATAAAACATTCATTTACAAACAGTTCACAAAATACAGTTTCTATATCGAACTCTCGTCTTTTCCATTTTATCCTCCTTAGTCCACATTACTTATTCCACATCCCATTCATATGTATTCATCATCATCCATTCACTCATATCGACGACACATTATTTTCCATACACATTCACATTCATTATTCTATATACACATCCATGCATACATCTATTTTCACATCCTCATTCATACATCCACTTCCACATACATACATCCACATCCGTATCTACATCCATACATCCACATCCACATCTACATTCATATCTATACATCCACATCCACATCCACATTCACATTCATACATACACATCCACATCCACATTCACATTCATACATACATATCCGTATCTACATCCATACATCCATATTACATCCATTCTTGCCCTACACATTCCATATACATCTTATCATATCCTATCACATCTCATACACATCTTATCACATCTCATACACCTCTTATCACATCTTATCACTTCCCATACGCATCTTATCACATATTATCACATCTCATACACCTCTTATCACGTCTTATCACATTTCATATCTTTTTATAGAATACAAGAGAATTCTTATATTTGATATAAGATTTCTCTACATTTTTATTTATGCATAAATTCCATTTAAGGAGACTAACACTTTCGAATTAAAAATCAATCTTTTATGCATCTTCCTATGCATAATTTCATTTTAAATGAAAATGACACTTTTGAATTAAAATTCAATCTTTTATGCATCTTCCTATGCACAAATTCAATTTGGATGAGAATTGACATTTTTGAATTAAAAATCCATCTTTTATGCATCTTCTTATGCATAAATTCAATTTGGATGAGAATAACGCTTTTGAATTAAAATCTTATTCTTTTATGCATCTTCCTATGCATAAATTCAATTTAGATGAGAATGACACTTTGAATTAAAAATCAAACTTTTATGCATCTTCTTATGCATAAATTCAATTTGGTAGGAATTACACTTTTAGAATAAAAGAATTTCTCTTATGCATCTAAGTTATGCATAAAATCCATTTATGATGAAAATCACACTTTTAGTATAAAAAGAATATCTTTTATGCATACCCCTATGCATGAAATCCAATATGATAAAAGTAACACTCTTACAATAAAATAATCAACTTTTACGCATACCTCTATGCATGAAATTCAATTATGATAAAAGTCACACTTTTATAATAAAATAATCAACTTTTATGCATACCTCTATGCATGAAATTCAATATAATAAAAGTCACACTTTTATAATAAAATAATCAACTTTTATGCATGCCTTTATGCATGAAATTCAATTATGATAAAAGTCACACTTTTATAATAAAATAATCAACTTTTATGCATACCTTTATGCATGAAATTTAATTATAATAAAAGTCACACTTTTATAATAAAATAATAAACTTTTATGCATACCTTTATGCATGAAATTCAAATATGATAAAAGTAACACTTTTGATATAAAAATTTATCCATTATGTATACTTCTATGCATGAAATAAAAATGATAAAAGTAACACTTTTGATATAAAAATTTATCCTTTATGCATACTTCTATGCATGAAATAAAAATGATAAAAGTAACACTTTTGATATAAAAATTTATCCTTTATGCATACTTCTATGCATGAAAATAAAAATGATAAAAATAACACTTTTGATATAAAAACTTATCCTTTATGCATACTTCTATGCATGAAAATAAAAATTGATAAAAGTAACACTTTTGATATAAAAATTTATCCTTTATGCATACTTCTATGCATGAAAATAAAAATGATAAAAATAACACTTTTGATATAAAAATTTATCCTTTATGCATACTTCTATGCATGAAAATAAAATTTGATAAAAGTAACACTTTTGATATAAAAATTTATCCTTTATGCATACTTCTATGCATGAAAATAAAAATGATAAAAGTAACACTTTTGATATAAAAATTTATCCTTTATGCATAATATAAAAAATTTAATTTTTCCATGATTATAATGAAATGCTTTTAATTAATCTAGGATGATAATTCCTAGAATATGGTAGGAAGTCCTCTTTTCATGCTTTGAATGAAATTATTTTATGTGTAAATTTTTACAAAATTTTGCCATAGCTCCGCTGCTATGAGGACTGATAAATCTCAATTATTTTAAAAGATAAAGCTTATCTTTATAGAAAATGATTATAATGATCCCTAATTGGATCATTAACCCATAATGGATTGAATAAAAAATGATCATGAAATACATAAACTAAAAGCATAGAAAAAAATCATTAATTTGGTCTCAAGCATAGATTAATATTGGATTAAGAAAAAGCTTTATGAAACGCTTCATTTGGATTGAGAATGGGTCATGAGTATGACCATTTCTTGAGTGAGAGAGAGAAATTACATAAAAACCATTAGAATTTAAACATAAATGGAAATTTATGTAATTATTTACTATCATTAATCAATTAGCTTCAATAGCATTCATCAAATGATGTAACTCTTCACTACTATTCATCAATTAACTTTCATACCAATTAAGCTTCTCAAGCTTGAGAGGGGTTGAGAAGAGAGAAACATTGAGAAATTATAGAAAAGATCAATATTCACTAATTACCTTACAAATTGCTTGATTCTTTGTTCACGGTAGAGGCCCCCAACCAATCAATTGGTTTAGTATGTTGATGGAGCCACCAATGGGGATTCAAGAAAGAAGGAAGTGTCAAAAACTAGTGAATTATTAATGAATTCACAGTTCTTGGCTTAGGTGAAGTAGAGTAACAGTGCATTAAGCATTGTTGAGTTTCAACAAAGGGGAAGGCCTCTATTTATAGGAAAAAGTGAGTTCCTAACCAAACAAACTGATTCTAGAATTTTCTAACTCAGTTTGGTCAATTTTTGATCATTTTTAGTAGGTCAGTTGAGCTAACTTTTTGTAACTAGACTTGAATTAGGAGAGAGGAGAGATGAAATATCTCAATTTTTATGAGTTTAAAAATCATTCAAGCATGTGAAATATGCACCTCCTTTAAAGAACTCCCCTTCCTTACATATGTGTCAAAATGGAATCATTATACTCAAAATATCTCATATTTTTAATATTGCTCATAGTTTTTTACTAATAAACCTTGTACATTTTCAACTCTTCATCTTATGTGAAATATGCACCTCCTTTAAAGAACTCCCCTTCCTTACATATGTGTCAAAATGGAATCATTATACCCAAAATATCTTATATTTTTAATATTGCTCATAGTTTTTTACTAATAAACCTTGTACATTTTCAACTCTTCATCTTATGTGAGCATTTACTCATTTTTGGGTATCTTCTTTTACAAATTGGATTTATCTCCTCCCTACACATGGATTGATGCTATTGGCCCATAGGAACCTTAATTGGACCATAATCCAAAAATTTCTGAAAATCTACACCCTTAGGTTAAGGTCCTTTATACCCATTTCCAATTAATTCCAATTGCACATTGGAAAGTTCTTTTTGAATTTCTATTTCAAGGAAACTTATTTTAATAAGATGAGATAATTTTCTATCCAAAAATATTAAAAATCTGAATATTCTCTCTCTAGGTTAAAACAGTTAGAACCAAGTCTTTTATATTTCTGAAGAGGGATTGATTACAGGGGAAGATGCTGGACATTTTGAGATGCTGGGGAGGAATCTTACATTCTCTCCCACTTGAAAAACGCGAGATGCCCTCATCTCGCAAACTGGGGGTAATTTCGCAAGATGCACAAGTATGAGACTAAGAGAAAATTTTTAATTAAGATTAACCACCAATTAAAAAAGTCTCAAAGAGAGTAAGGGTCAAGACAAGAACAAGATTTAAACTTTATTCATTCTTGTAACATATACAGTAAAGATAGAAGAACTCTTTACACTTCCATAAGCCCGTCCATCATATGATCACAAAAGCAGCACTCACAAGCTGCGCACGTATAAGGTAACTCATCTATGGGAATAATTCTGTTGGTTATTGCCGCACCTATCTCAGTGGTATGAGGTGATCTAACAAAAGGACCTCTGAGAGGCAAGCCAAAAATGGGGTAAAGGCATATCTTCTGATGAGGAAGAAAACACGCCAGTAAGAAGACCCGCTCAGAAAACCCAAGATGTCTTGATCTCATGACGCAGTAGTATCGGGGACCCAAACCCAAGGCTTCAATAACCATGGCCAAGTGGACATTGTTATGAAAGTGCTGCTGACCCCAGGGTGTTACCCTAGTTATGTCTTGATAGGTCCGCCATTTGGTCTGAGCTACAGAAGTTCCCAAGTGAGGAAAAAGTGAGCGTTCATACTGTTCTATAAAATCCTTCTTCACAGAATCGCTTGCGTCTTGAAGGTGAGAAATCATCACGGATAAAACCAATTCCTGTTGCCAAGCCATGAAGGAGATTAAGAAGAAGGGGGATCGATGGAAGTAATATTACTGTGAGCGACACGTAAAAGTTACGACTTATATAAAGGAAGGAGTTAGCGTAACTTAGAAGCCAACGGTATCTTGCCACCACTGAAGTTTTACCGTCTTTCCATGATTTGGGTTTGGCACATTTTTCTATAGAAGGTATTAAGAACTTTGAGATGAGGAGATAAAAGAAGTTCGTAGGCTAAGTCACCTACTTTTCTTGGTCCACAATATCTGGGGGATAACTACTTATACTCCCCTAAAGATAAAGAAACTCTTTTGGTCCGTATTCAAATGAAGACCATAACTGTTTCTTTGAATTCTCTGACTGTCCTCTTCTTATCTGTATATTGTTTCTGTCGATCCTGGGCAGCGTTTATATCTCTATGAATTGCATGCATCTGTTGCTCTAAGTCGCCAAGCATTTGACTCGTCATCTCGACCCTAATCAATGGGTCGGGGACCTAGTTAATGGAGTTAAGCAATCTTGTCCGAGACGGACCCTGATTAGATTGGTATGAAGGGATTGGTCTCTGAATTTGGGTTCTAGACTTTCGTGTGTCCTTTTCATGGTAGGAGTCGGGCAGTCTTTTAACTGATGGTCAAAACCTTGGCATCCAAAACACTGGTTCTCACTTCTGAACTCATCGTTCTGAATCTTTAAAACAGGTGGGCTCCTGAGAAGGTATTCTGGGTAAAGTGTCTTTCCTTTTTAAACAAAATCTTTCTTTAATTTAGTAAGGGAATAATTATAAGATCAGAAAAGGAGATTCTTACTCCTGTATACCTCGAAGGTCGGGGGGAGGAATCTTACAAACTTCTACCCCGCTTAAAAAAGTGCGAGATGTCCTCATCTCGCAAGGTAGAGGACAACTCTTTTTCTTAAGATCCAATTTATTCTAGGTTCCTTATATTCTGGTCAACCCAACAGAATACAGGGATAATTATCCCTTAAATAGAAATCATCATTAAATAACAATTCTTTCAATCATAACAGTAGCAATTTGACAGCACAATCCACTAATCTCATAGTGATTTGCTGAATTCATTATCATCATTCTAGTTATGAATATCATCACAGGGACTCGTCCCAATCATCCACATTGTGGTTTCACTCAGTTTATTACATTTCAATCCATTATCAGGGATCATCATTTTTCAATCAGAATCCAAATCAACTCATCAGTTCTCAAACAGAATTAAAAAATCAGATCAACCACATTCGAATTCATCATCTGGATAGCATTAATGCTTATAATTTCAAGTCTTGGATTTACTCGTATATACTACCGGTAAAGAGCTGCAGTTATACCCTCGGTATATACGGATAGTCATGATACTCGAAACTATAAGGTAAATACCATCATGTCTAGGCCTCAAGCAAGTCAGGGTTCCATACAATTGCGGTACTTCCAATTGAAGACCCAATTACTAATTTACGAATTTCAATTTGAATTAACAATTTGTATGAATTATATCACACAATTACAACCTTTTTGTGCGTCTTGATAACTTTTGACATAATTGGCTCCTCAGTTGATCTTATTGGAGATCTATGACATAAGTCTGATAAACAAATTTTTCTTTATCCGATCGTCCGTAAACAATCACTTAAATAAAAAAACATTTGTATATTTATATACAAGTTGCAATAAGTACATAGAGTGGCTCGGCTCCAAAATTCAAAATCTCCTCGAGAGACGCATAAGACGACGGTACTGGGCCATAGTCATGCCCTGTTACATAATTTCTCTAATTTCGAAGGGAGCTATTATTTTCTCCTTAGGGATAAATCGACTGAAGAGTCTATAAACTCGGCAAGCAAGTCTGAAATTTTGAGGTGTTGAAAGATATAGAATGACACCACGCGTCATTTTCAGCTTTATCAAAATCATGGCCAATGAGAGGTTCTGCCTCAGCATTGCATGCCGGTTGCAAGAGGCGTGGATATATAGCCCTGCAAACCACTTATGCTGTTGTCTCTCCACTAGGTTAGGAAAATATAATTCCTCGAAATGGCGTGCGAGTCTTGCTCGGCTTGTTCGAGTTGAAGCGGAAGAGATGAGATGCTCGAAGGCAAATGCAATCTGGGTGAGGTCGGGAATACCAGATAAATGGGAAACTTCCATCTATAAAAACAATTTCTTTGATTAAAATTTCTTCATTAAAGAAGCTTACGGAATGAAAATACATTATGAAAATGCTGTTTCTGAATTCTTATTACCAATTTCAGATAAGAATTTAATTATCTTTATTAGCTTTCAATTTCGCTCTGATACCAACTGTGAGATCCCTGCCCCGCGCATGAAGTGCTACTTCTGCTGCTAGTACCCCGAATCCGTCGCATGGTGGGGACAGGGATCTCACAGTAAATAAAAATGATAAAAATAACACTTTTGATATAAAAATTTATCCTTTATGCATACTTCTATGCATGAAAATAAAATTTGATAAAAGTAACACTTTTGATATAAAAATTTATCCTTTATGCATACTTCTATGCATGAAAATAAAAATGATAAAAGTAACACTTTTGATATAAAAATTTATCCTTTATGCATAATATAAAAAATTTAATTTCTCCATGATTACAATGAAATTCTTTTAATTAATCTAGGATGATAATTCCTAGAATATGGTAGGAAGTCCTCTTTTCATGCTTTGAATGAAATTATTTTATGTGTAAATTTTTACAAAATTTTGCCATAGCTCCGCTGCTATGACTGATAAATCTCAATTATTTTAAAAGATAAAGCTTATCTTTAAGAAAAATGATTAGAATGATCCCTAATTGGATCATTAACCCATAATGGATTGAATCAAAAATAATCATGAAATACATAAACTAAAAGCATAGAAAAAAAAACCATTAATTTGGTCTCAAGCATAGATTAATCTTGGATTAAGGAAAAGCTTTATGAAAAGCTTCATTTGGATTGAGAATGGGTCATGAGTATGACCATTTCTTGAGTGAGAGAGAGAAATTACATAAAAACCATTAGAATTTAAACATAAATGGAAATTTATGTAATTCTTTACTATCATTAATCAATTAACTTCAATAGCATTCATCAAATTATGTAACTCTTCACTACTATTCATCAATTAACTTCCATACCAATTAAGCTTCTCAAGCTTGAGAGGGGTTGAGAAGAGAGAAACATTGAGAAATTATAGAAAAGATCAATATTCACTAACTACCTTACAAATTGCTTGATTCTTTGTTCACGGTAGAGGCCCCCAACCAATCAATTGGTTTAGTATGTTGATGGAGCCACCAATGGGGATTCAAGAAAGAAGGAAGTGTCAAAAACTAGTGAATTATTAATGAATTCACAGTTCTTGGCTTAGGTGAAGTAGAGTAACAATGCATTAAGCATTGTTGAGTTTCAACAAAGGGAAAGGCCTCTATTTATAGGAAAAAGTGAGTTCCTAACCAAACAAACTGATTCTAGAATTTTCCAACTCAGTTTGGTCAATTTTTGACCATTTTTAGGAGGTCAGTTGAGCTAGCTTTTTGTAACTAGACTTGAATGAGGAGAGAGGAGAGATGAAATATCTCAATTTTTATGAGTTTAAAACTCATTCAAGCATGTGAAATATGCACCTCCTTTAAAGAACTCCCCTTCCTTACATATGTGTCAAAATGGAATCATTATACTCAAAATATCTCATATTTTTAATATTGCTCATAGTTTTTTACTAATAAACCTTGTACATTTTCAACTCTTCATCTTATGTGAAATATGCACCTCCTTTAAAGAACTCCCCTTCCTTACATATGTGTCAAAATGGAATCATTATACCCAAAATATCTCATATTTTTAATATTGCTCATAGTTTTTTACTAATAAACCTTGTACATTTTCAACTCTTCATCTTATGTGAAATATGCACCTCCTTTAAAGAACTCCCCTTCCTTACATATGTGTCAAAATGGAATCATTATACCCAAAATATCTCATATTTTTAATATTGCTCATAGTTTTTTACTAATAAACCTTGTACATTTTCAATTCTTCATCTTATGTGAGCATTTACTCATTTTTGGGTAATATCTTCTTTTACAAATTGGATTTATCTCCTCCCTACACATGGATTGATGCTATTGGCCCATAGGAACCTTAATTGGACCATAATCCAAAATTTTTTGAAAATCTAGACCCTTAGGCTAAGGTCCTTTATACCCATTTCCAATTAATTCCAATTGCACATTGGAAAGTTCTTTTTGAATTTCTGTTTCAGGGAAACTTATTTTAATAAGATGAGATAATTTTCTATCCAAAAATATTAAAAATCTGAATATTCTCTCTCTAGGTTAAAACAGTTAGAAACAAGTCTTTTATATTTCTGAAGAGGGATTGATTACAGGGGAAGATGCTGGACATTTTGAGAGGCTGGGGAGGAATCTTACATTAGCATGGCAGGAACTTAACAAGATTTTTGGCACTGACTCAAAGAGCTCAAAGATCAATCTTCTCATGCAGTTCTACAAGCTCAAAGATCAATCTTCTCATGCAGTTCTACAAGCTCAACAAGAAGGAGACAGAGACCATGACACAATACATCAGTAAATTCAAAGGTATCAAACAACAACTTAGTGCACTAAAGAAAGTCATTGAGGAAGATGAATCTATTGTTGTATTCAAAGGAGACAGAGACCATGACACAATACATCAGTAAATTCAAAGGTATCAAACAACAACTTAGTGCACTAAAGAAAGTCATTGAGGAAGATGAATCTATTGTTGTATTCCTAAAAAGTCTTGACAAAGAACCTTATGAATCAATTGTTGCTACACTTAAAAATGTGCCCAACACTAAACTTCAAGATGTAGAATCATCTCTACTTGAATAAGAGTCCAAATTCAAAAATACAGAATCATTCAAATCACATTCAAGTGAGCAAGCACTATATACAAAGGGTGGGAGATTTCAAAGGACAAATCAATCAACATCTCAACTTTCAAGATGCAATCACTATGAAAAACTTGGTCATACCAAGAATGAATGTCGCAAGAAAGATAAACCAAATCTTTTTTGTGAAATCACATTCAAGTGAGCAAGCACTGTATACAAAGGGTGGGAGATTTCAAAGGACAAATCAATCAACATCTCAACTTTCAAGATGCAATCACTATGAAAAACTTGGTCATACCAAGAATGAATGTCGCAAGAAAGATAAACCAAATCTTGTTTGTGACTATTGTGAAAAAATTGGTCACCTAGAAGAAGATTGCTATCAAAAAAAGAAGCATGCAAACTACATCGAGGCCAAAGCTGTCCTAGCTGAAGATGTGCTCTTCTAAAGAAAAAATCATTTTACTTTTCACCCCTCTTGTCTCTACAAGAAGTGTGATGTAATCAGCTCTTAGGCCATATGATGCACTGAAGTTGAAATTAATAGCCAAAGTAACTATAATGCCAAAGTAGAATAAAGGCCAAAGCAGCCTAACACAAGGGGGAAGAGAGACATGAAAAGTGAAAGCCTAAAAATTGTACCCAATCTAGCATCAACGGGGTGTGTTGAAATAATGCTAAAGTGCCAAGTCACCTAGCCAAGTTATCCCACATGAGCTATCATTTCTTTGTTGTACTTTCCTCATATAAATGAAAACATTTGAAGCATTGGAATAAAAGCACATCTCAAGTCTTTCTATAAGTACAAGTTTTCATCTTATAACCTAACTGAACTTGAGTCTAAACTTAATTAGCACACACTCATCACCATGAGTATTGTTCATTTTTATCCACCTTAGATTAGTGTTATCATTAGTGTAAGATTAGATTAAGATTAAGATCTAATTAGATAGTTGATTAGGGAGCTTGATCCATAAATTTCATCAGAAGTCCAATGACAGTCTTGTTATAGACACCCTGAGCTATGTTGACATCTCTCTCTCTCCCTTTCGCAAGGTCAAAAGAGATCTCTGTCAAGTGTGATCTCCTCTTCCTTATTGATATTCTTTCCCATTGATCTCCTCTTTTTTACTGTGGTTTATTCCCTCTTTCCTCCCTTCATGGTTGATTATGATCTCTTTTACTCCTAGTATTTTACTCCAATTATAAACTTTGAGGCTACCTGCAAAAGAGAGTGGAGCTCATCATGTGTAGGGGAGTATGCATTAGTTATAGGTTGAGTTGAGATAAAAAGTGTGTGTGTGTGTGTGTGTGTGTGTGTGTGTGTGTGTGTGTGTGCGCGCACGCGTGCGCATGCACACATGCACGCACATGCAGTGTGGTGTGGTTTGTCTATTATAGTACACCATCTTATATTACGAATATAAATACATGTTATGTGGTGTGGTGTGGCTATGGTAGTACACCGTCTTATATTGGAATAATAAATACTAGAATACTGTAGTGTGCATGTAGTATATTGGAATGGTGTGTCCAATGTGGTGTGGTGTGGTGTGGGGTGGGGTGTGTGTGTGTATGCACATATGTCTGTGGTGTGGGGTGTGTGCACGTATGTTTGTGGTGTGTGTGCATGCATGCACACAATGTAGTGTTGTAAGATACATCTTCCCTTATCCTAATGTAATTGAGATATTACTTTTTAAGGTATATTTTCTAGTGAGAAAATATGATTCTTTTAAATAAGGTGTGTATTTAATGGGAGAGGCTTAAAAGTCTGAGTGATTGAAAAACTAGAAGAAATAAAATTTAAGATTAATGGCTAAGTTGCCATGTGCATAAATTAACTAGGGTTTTCCCATGTGCAGATGTGTACATATATACCGCCTTGCACATTGGAGTTACAAAGAGAAAAAACATACATAAACTTTTTAGAAATGAAATAAATGAGTCAAGTTTTTTTGAAACTTGATGTATGAGTGCATAAATGTGGGAGTTAACTTGATGTAAATGCATAACTGTGCATAAATGTGAGAGTTAACTAGATGTATGAGTGGACACATATGGGAGTGCTGAGTGCATGGAAACTGAGTGGATGCATGAAGTCTAAGGTTGAGATGCATGGAATATTGTGGGCTGCTACTACCAACCTTTATACCATCTTAGGTGCTCCAAGTTTTATAGAGTGAATACAACGAAGAGGTATTGAAGTGCAAAGCTTTGAGTAAATATCTTCATGAGAAATGCTTATTAGCACATCCAAGCGTATCCCTCTTTTGTTTTTATAGGAATAATCCACAGAAAATCATGTCTAGACATTACTACTATGCTAGAGAATTCTCTCCAAACATCACTAGTACATCAGTGCTTTATCCCTTTTTGTTTTTTGTAGTATTACCATGGATTTTAAAATGGAAAGTATACAAGGTACCTTGCCTTTTAAAAAAACCCATTATTCAACAAAATGCACGTGGTTAGGTTAGAATGAGCTTTCAAGGCTTTATATTTCAGCTAGGGTACATCATTGAGCAGTGGTACAAGCCTTGAGAGATTAATAGATAACTCTAGTCGTGCATAAATGTGGAAGTTAACTTGATGTATGAGTGGATGCATATGGGAGTGGTTGAATGCACGGAAAATGAGTGGATGAATGAACTCTAAGGTTGCGTTTCATGGAATATTGTGGGCTACTACCAACCTTTATACCATGTTAGATGTTGCAAGTTTTCCAGAGTGAAAACAACGAAGAGCTATTGAAGTGCAAAGCTCTGAGTATATCTCTTTGTGATCAAGACATCTTAAGAAATGCTAACAAGGCATTATTAGTACATGAAAGCTTATCCCTCTTTTGTTTTTATAGTAATAACCCGTAGAAAATCCTTTCCAGACATCACTACTATGTTAGAGACATCTTAAGAAATGCTAACAAGACATTATTATTATTACATCAAAGCATATTTCTCTTTTTTTATATATAGTAATAAGCCACAGAATATCCTTTCCAAACATTACTACTATGTTAGAGAATCCTCTTCAAACATTACTAGTACATCAGAGCTTTATCCCCTTTTCTATTCTGAGTATTAATAACCTTGGATTTTAAAATGGAAAGTATACAAGGTACCTTGCCTTCAACAAAATCCGCGTGGTTAGGTTAGAATGAGTTTTCAAGCCTTCATATTTAAGGTAGGCTACATCATTGAGAGAGGTGGGACAAGCATAGCTCCTTCTTTGCTTCCTCGTGTAAGGATGGCAGGGCTTCTTGGTTCCTTGGTTTCTCACAAAGAGCTCTCATTTGCATTCCCTGAAGACTCGCGGCTCACCCTGTTGCTAGTAGTAGCTTATGTTGGTTTTGTTATCGCTTGGCTAAGCTGGGGAGGGCGGCTGAGCGGGGGCGGCGCGGCGCGGCTACCTCCGGGGCCTTGGGCTTGGCCAATAATCGACCACTTGCAGTTGCTGGGGGAGCTTCCGCACCAATCCCTCAGCAGGCTCGTAAACATACACGGGCCCTTGTGATGTCTTTGAGATTAGGCTCGATCGTCCCTGGCCGTGGTGGCGTCGTCACCGGAGATGGCGAAGCACGTCTTGCAAACGCATGGCCAAGACTTCGCATCTCGCCCACATTAACTTTACTCCCCAAGAACCTCTCTCGTGTGCGCATGCACGCATATAAGTATGATCAATATCGGTGCACTCCCTTATGGGAAAGATTCTTCTCGTCCTTCCAAACCAAGGTGTAAAACAAAACTTTTTTTGTTTTGTTTTATGAGTCGTGGTTTACATGGCACAAAATGTGTCTCGTAAACTCTTAAGGAGAACTCTTTTATCACACTAGTTTCATCTCTTTGCTCACACTAGTGAGACTTATCTACTCCCGTAATTTGTGACGAGAACGCTTTTGTCACTACATCTCTCTGCTCATACTCGTGAGACTTATCTACTCCCCTAAGGTAACACTGTGGAAGACCTAGCATTGTAAATGAGTAAAACTCCTAAAACCCGACGGGATTCCGAAAACAAATTGCAGCTCTGAACGTAATGTGTATGTGTTGTTTGTTTAAAAACTATCCAAGCACACAATTGCGATTCTTTCAACAAGCACTAGTATGGCATAGGTTTTGTTAAGCTTTATGCTTGTTGTCCTTGAACAAGATATGTTTGTAGCAGGGACTGACACATCGTCAATCACGGTTGAGTGGGGGCTTGCACAGCTACTTGCAAATCCAATGACCATGAAGAAAGTGCAAGATGAACTGGATCTCATAGTGGGCAAAGAACACCTTGTTCAAGAGTCAGACATCCCTCAGCTTTCTTACTTGCAGGCAATCGTAAAAGAGACCATGAGATTGCACCCCACTGGACCTCTCGTGGTGCCATATGAATCCATCCAACCATGCCATATCTTGAGCTACTTCATCCCTACCAAAACTTGTGCATACATTAATGTTTGGGCAATAGGTAGAGACTCTTAACACATGGGAGCAGCCTCTAACATTTCTACCAGAGAGGTTCTTGGGGAGTAAAGTTAATGTACAAGGCCAACACTTTGAGCTTTTGCCATTTGGCTTTGGAAAAAGAGGTTGCCCCGGGTGGCAATTGGGTTTACTCACTGTGTAGTTGATGCTCACACGCTTACTTCAATGCTTTGATTGGCAACTTCCAACATTAATTGCTGAGAAAGTGAATATGACTGAAAAGTTTGGCTTTGGCTATGATGATGGCACACCCCTTGCCACTATAGCTACACCAAGGTTGCCTATATGCCTCTACAAAGGTTAATAACCAACAACAATTGCGTAGAAGTGTATCACCTCACAAAAATAACCAACAACAGTTGCGTAGAAGTGTATCACCTCACAAAAATAAGCAAGGAGCTCCCTTGCCTATTGACATCCCCAAAATTCGATAAACAACTAAGTACCACACCACACACATTTGGAATTGTACCATGAAAAATAGAAGCTAAGCTCCCCAAGTAATATAACCTTTGTTTATATCTCTTAAAATCGCTTGTTTTCATCATATACTGTATTTTTTAAGAGCACCAATTTTTAAAATGGCAAAGCTTCCAAGTGAAAATCTGACCCATTTTATTTATTTATACCAACTGGACACATTCAAGAAGTTCCATTGCTTTTCACCATCATGTGTAAGAAGTTATCTCACATTTATATAAATCAAACCTAAGCCATTTTTGTTAGCATGCTCAAAGCAAACCTCACTTGAAAATTGCAATTCATTTTATATGGGCTTGCTTTTGGTCATTAACTTTCTTTGCTTAAAGTCTTTACTTTTCTTCCAAATGCTTCTCCATCATTTGTAAATGAGCTTCTTGTTGTTTCATCGTAGGTTGCATTATTTGTGTCATCACTAGAAAATTAAACGCAATGGCCAAAATTGACAACATCTAGAAATGGGGAGTTAGGAGTGGTATTCTAGCGGTTAGAACATCACTTGTCTCTCCACCTCCTCTAAAGGTCTCACCATAAGAATTGTGTGTTTGATCGACTTTTTCACTTAATGACATGCCCCTACTATGGCTAAAAAAACAAAATAAATGTACGATATCTCTTCATGTTTTATAAATTTGTGTTCATTCTTTGGATGAGGAGTGTGGGTCTGACCAAAAACATTGGGAACTAGGTATTAAGAGTGTTGTTGTCATGGAGAGAACATTATTAGTCTTCCACCTCATATAAAAGTCTTCTCAGTGGTGTGAGTGTGGACCTAACCAAAAAACATTGGTAACTCGGTGATGTGAGTGTTGTCGTATAGGAAAGAACATTATAAGTCTCTCCATGTGCTATAAAATTTTGTTCATTCTTCAAATAAGGGTTGTGGGTCTTACCAAAGAACATTGGGGAGGACTAGGTATTATGAGTGATGTTGTAATGGTGGAGAGAACATTATTAGTCTCCTCACCTCCTACAAAGTCTTTTCATTCTTAAGATAAGAAGTGTGAGTGTGGGTCTAAACAAAAAAAAACATTGAGAGGTGTCATGAGTATCGCCATAATGTAGAGAATATTATTAGTCTAGACTGCAAACACTCACAAAGAGGAGACCTAAGCAATCTCTAAATTGCCCATACCTTGAGCATTGTGCACTCACCTAGGTATTATGTACTAAAGTAGACAAGGAGTGTCAAGCACTGCTCTTGGTTGCACCTTTCTTGGAGGCTTTACAAAGTTCTCGGGTTCTTTATTTGCTTGTGGGCTACTCTACCCTTGATCTCTCTTAAGTATCCCAACAGAAGTTGTAAAGATAAGGGGAGGCTTGAGGGAACTCAACTTGAGTTGATTGTCTTAGGGTTCACACTAGGGAACTAAGTTTGAGCTTGTTATTTTATGGTCCACACCAATGATAACCTATGCAACCCCCATGAATACATAGAAGAGTGTAGTGATTCTTGTACTAAAAACCGAGGATCAAGAAGGGATTCATGACTAGCAAAGTCCTAAACCAACTCTAAAATAGCATACACACTAGTCCAATAGCTAAAAAGGCTGCTAAAGTGGTATTAAGATACCACACAATTCATTTATTGATGCCTTGTGAGTGATACTTTTCTTCTCATCCATTCCATTAACTTTAATTTGGTCACACATGATGGTCAACAAAGTAGGGTGTGTCATGTAACTCTGTGAAAGAGAGTGCATCGCTTAGAGTATGTTAGAATAGGTTTCAAGTACCACCTATGCCACTAGAGAGAATTAGTAACATCCACTCTCCTTCATACTTGGGATATGTTCATTAGCACCTTCATGAGAACATGGTTGACGTTGACGAAAGTTTTGGTCTTAACATAGTGATAACCCTACTGTGATATTGAGCTCAACTAGTGCTGTAGTGGACATTGATGACCCGCCTAGGTGATAGTTCCACACTTATGCTATTGGCACAGTTGGTTCAATTATGGTTGATATGGTGCCAATGGATGACAGGCTGTGGGACAACCACTTGGAGGACTAGAGTTATGGCATAGTTATATTGCCAACTTATATAGTTAGGTTCACACTATAGACTGACCATTTTGTATGATGTTACAAGAGAGTACTTTTCCTTTATGTATACACTCTTATCTTTTAGTTATATGGATATAGAGAAGAGAAAAAGAAAATTCAACCATCCATATCTCTCTTGTGTCTTGCACTCTAATGTGTGTGTGTGTGCTTGCACAAGGAACTCAAGCTCTCCCTCTCCCCCGCATTCTCTTTATGGTATCAAAGCTCCGGTTCGTGTGAGAGCTAAGGAGGCAAGAACAAGAAAGCAAGTAAGCGATACACGAGTAAGAGCATCATCATCTGTTTCCCTTCTTGGTTTAGATACAACACCCCTCGATAGCTCCAAGAGCTATACATCTCTGATTGAGGAGCTGTCTTCGCATGCTTAGAGGTGCCTTTGTGGTACGTAGTACTTTGTACTAATGTTTGTGGATAGCATCACGCTTTAGATGCGTTTCAATCTCCGTTCTAACACTTGCAAGGTATTTTGGCAGTTTTCAAAAGTTATGGTTGAGAATTCTCTTGTCGAAATCTGGTTATTGCACTGCAGTAGTGCATTTTGGGAGTGCAGACAGTGTTTGCACATGTATTGTTGACATTGGGTGTATGTACATGTACTCTGGTCAAATCTAGTGACCTACAGGTTGTTCTAAAGTACCGCACAACAGTCATAGAAGATACTGCTATGTTACAGATTGCATATAAAAATTATCTGTTTGCAAGTTTCTGATTGTTACAAAAAAACATGTCTTACGAAATTAATCAGATTATCAGTAAGAAGCTGGACAAGAACAACTTACATGCCTGGAAGTTAAGAATGACTAATTTCCTGATGAATAAAAGATTCTGCGACTATGTCAAAGGAGACAATAAGGAGCCTCTAGAGTTCTCTGAAAAGAATGCCACTCTAGCAGACGTAAAGGTATTCAAGGATTAAAATCAAGATTCAAGAAAGTTAATTTATTGGCTTTCAATTAGTATCACCAGACACGATGAGATAGGACACATACAGGATGCCAACACTCCAACAGTTGCGTGGCAGAACCTGGTGTGCGGATGTTTCAAACCAACACAAAGGTAAGACAATTGCAGCTAAAACAAGAGTTGTATACTATGGAAAAGAAAAGCATGTCTATCAATGAGTATTCTTTTAAGATTAAGGACATTGTTCAATCCCTTAGATTTATCCATGTATCGATGAAAGATGATGACTTGGTGAGTGTTTGTTTGAATAGGCTTGACAAAGAGTACAAGCCATTCAAGACCTCCATTGCAATTAAGGAGAATATTTTCAACTTTCGGGACTTAGTATCTATGCTCATCATAAGAGAAAATTCTCTAGGTGAGGATGCTTCTTCACAAAGTAAGAACACATCAGAACAGGCCTTCTACTCTAATTCTAGTAGAGGCAGAGGTAGAGGTCGTAGTCGATAAGAAAATCAAAATTTTGGACAACAATAGTCCAATAATTCAAAGGCAGCAATCATACTCAAATGAAAGAGATCAGTCTAGAGGCAGGGGGAGCCAAAGAGGCCGAGATGGTTGATAAAGAAATCATAGTGCAAATAGCAGAGTGCTATTATTGTGAAAAACTAAGGCACATGGCAAAGGATTGCTATAAAAAGCAAAATGACATTAAAAGCAAAAGTTGTAGCAAGGTAACCATCCATCATCTAGTAAACAGGGTGGTGATGATAGAAGTGAGTAGTTGTTATTAGTGATGTAGCACATACTCAATTCCATAAACAAGGGATATGTCATGATCTCAAAGTATATGGTATGTGGATTCTGACATCTCTAGCCACATGACCAGTCATGTTGAGTGGTTTGGAGACATGCAAGAAATAGAAAAAATATGTTATGTAAAAACAGGTGATGATATTGCGCATCCCATTGCGCATGTTGATAAAGTACCATTATCTATGCAAGATGACAAAATGAAGTACTTCGCAGATGTACTTCATGTTCCAAATATTACAAAGAACATATTTTCTGTTAAACAAATGGTTGAGCAAGATCTGCAAGTGAGGTTTAATCCTCAAGGATGTTTTGTAAAAGACTTGAAAAATCAATGTCGCTTGGTTGCAAAGAGTAACAGAAATGGCACATTAGGAAAAAATTAGACTCAAATTGGACCTTTTAAAAATTTGTACACATTCTCTCTCTACAAAAATAAACTCATTTTAAATTTTTGCAAATCAACTCAGAAGTGAGTGGAGTTCGAACATTTGAAATCTACTCTTCAAGAACTTTTCAATGATATATATAATTTTTCGTATTCAAGAAGTCCCTAAATTAACGTGCCACATCATCACCAAATTTGGAGACTTCTTGAACATGCAAAATTACCATCATGTTATATATCATTAAAAAGATCTCGAAGAGTAGATTCCAAATGTCCAAACTCCACTCACTTCTAAGTTGATTTGTGAAAATTTCACCATGATATGTGTAGAGAGAGAGAGAGGAGTAATTAATGGTGTAGAGAGAGAATAAATAGTTATTATAGAGAGATGGGCATTAGCCATACTTATTGGAAGCATTTAAGATTGTTAGGTTTAGAAATTTAGAATCTCTCTAGAAAAATTAAGATGTAATTTATTAGAGAGATAATAATGGAAGCATTTAAGATTTTTAGGTTTAGAAATTTAGAATCTCTTCTGGGAAAATTTAAGGTGTAATTTACTAGAGAGAGAATATTCTAGAAATATTGTAGAGAGAGAATACTTGTTTACATGCATTAAATTTGCATATGTGAATTAAGGATAAGTTAGTTAAAGATCCTAGATTTAATTTTGAAAATCAAATTATGGGAAGTAAGATGGATTTGGATACATCTCTTCAAGTATAATATATCTTTAGAGAGAGAAGACCATGATTGGTGGGCCTACATCAAGGATAATATTGGAAGCACCTTATTTACCCAATCAAGTGCAAGGCCATATCCTAAGATTTTGGAAGAGAAAATGTTAAATAAAAGTCCTATGGGCATTAATGTGCTCAAATTAATGACCCTTAGTAACGGATTAAAGTCTTAGAATAGAAATTGGAAGAATAAGACCAAAGCTAGGGAAAGGAAGGAGTAGAAGTTCTAAGAATAAAGAATCAAATCCCTTAAGCTTATAGAAGAATTGTCATGTCTCTGATTAAAAAAAAATGAACCCAATCAAGGATTGCTTGAGATATTTTAAGAATTCTAAGAGAAAGAAGAAGACCCTAACTTTATGTGCATAAGTGTGCACATAAAGAATAGTCATAAGACTCTTAAAGATTATCAACATCAAGATAAAATCCAAATAAGAGAAGTAAATAGATTTTCAACATCAAGTAAAATCCAATATCGACCCCAAGTATACGTGAAGGACTCTAATGAATGATCGTTCGACTAAGGCATCATAATCTCCTAGCAAAATTTGGGAGTGACTGCAAGGAAGTTAGAAAAAGAATGACTTGAGAAGACCTTGCCAAAATATATGGAGTTGGAAGGAATTCAACTTGCTTAGAGTTTTGACTGGAGTCAAGCTTGTGATGGTTTACACTACTTTGAATATGAATATATTGTGATGGTTTACACTTCTTTGAATATGAATAAACTGTGATAGTTTACACTAATTTGAATATGAAGGTTTACATTGTTTTGAATATGAGTATATTTCATGTTGCTTAATTCATGTCTTGGAATTGCTAATTGGATATTGTATTCATGTGATGCATATATGTTATTTTTTTGTGAAAGCCTGTGAAGATACCGCACAGATTTATGGACTGCCATATGGATGCCATCCGCCTATGAGGTGTATCACATGAAGGCAATCTCATCTGAGATCTTGACCACTCTCAACCAAATGTGAGTGTGCTCTTGGCATTGGTGTGATGGACAAAGAAGCAACTCTAGAGTGAAATGGGTAGGGTAATGCCTAGTGTTATACATGCTAGTACTAGACATATGTGGCTCCACACACCGTTACATAGAGTGTTCGTGCTTCTAGGATAGGTGACAACTTATAGAAGTGGCTCCTAGGATTATGGCACTTGTGTTGAGGTCAATGATGCAAGGCATATAGGGCCGACCATCCCAATTGTCCAAGAGTGTTCAAGCTAAGTGATGCATGCTGTCGTAGTCTAAGGATCACAGTCGTGTTATATTGATGATGTGACATTGACATGTTGTGATATCTATGAGTGATGGCCTCTATAACACCACCCCCGTCACCACCAAATGTATAGGACAAAAAGAGTTTCTCTTAAAAAGAGACAAAGGATAATCACCTCACACCAGAAAAACCACTCTCAAACACAAAAAAACCCAAGACCGTCCTCCACCAACTTTCTCCTATGATGATGCATGCATGGTAGTAATCCCGATTACTTCAAAGCATATTAAAACCATTCCACACCATATTTTTCACACACCAAACCATACATGAAGAGATGCTCGCCATCCTCCTTCTTTCACACTTATTCTGGTCAGCCTTCATTGAGCCTCAACAGAACTCTCTATCCCTCTCTCCCTCTATTTTGGCCCGATCTTTCTAGTGTGACCATGGTGGCGGTCCTCTCTCCTTAACTACGATTTGGCTACTTGCATCCCAACCTTACTTACCTTCATGGCCGCATCACTTGCCTTCTCAACTGCAATCTTGCCTCTGCTTATTTTAGTGCCTTGTTTTCCTCATTCTCTTAGCTATTGCCCAAAACATCTTGGAGGCACCCTCAGCACACCAAGGTGTTAGTACACACCATGCCATTTTGCCGATTTCGCCATCAGTAGCGTGAATTTTTCATCATTGTGTTGATTGGTTTTTTGAAGCATACATCTTCTGTGAGTCAAATTGGGGCAAATTCTCTAAGGTGCTTATTCCTAAGGCTACAAGGATTCAACCTCTCAAATCTCATGAGAGTTCGTCCACAGATTGCTGCGCTAGATGAAAAAGAATAGTCGATATTTTCTTAAAGATCTATGCCTTTTCTGCGTGTTTTGAGCTGGATCTTCTTTATGTTCCTTATCTTCTCATCAAGGGAAAAGAGCTAAAGCAAAATTTCCCTTCAATGCTTTCTCCCTTATGCTCAATTAAATGCTCCAAACTTCAGCTCTCTCACTGTCATTAGTGTAGTATTAGTAGAAATTGGGCCAACCAAAATTCAAAATTTAAAAAATTAGGTGTAATCCATTGTGGGAAACTCTGTGTTGCATCAAAATTCATCTCAACCACTTGCATTGCTCAAATAAGTGAATTTTTCACCGCATTGGGCTTATCTCTAGCATATACTTTGCACCACCTTAATCACTTATAACAAGGTTAGACACTACGTGAGCACTAAAAGAAAGGCTCAAGGTAAGAAAACTTATCATAATGGAGCATGTAGAAGTCATGTCAAGATTGAATGGTGATGGGTTTTACACATGGCAAAGCAAGACCATGTACTTGCTTATGCATAAGGAGTTTTGGCACCTAATTGAGGATGAATAAGTGGAGGTTGAGCCACTTCAAAACAACAAAGCATTGGGCCTTATCGCTTAAAATCTTGATGATGATGTGATTAGTCACATTGCCAGCATCAAGAATGCCAAGTTGGCATGACAGGAACTCAACAAGATCATGCAATTTTATAAGCTCAACAAGAAGGATACCGAGACCATGGCACAACACATCAATAAATTCAAAGGTATCAAGAAGAATCTTAGTGCATTAAAAAAGTCATTGAGGAAGATGAATCTATTGTTGTATGGTTACAATGTGTAGACAAAGAACCTTATGAATCACTTGTTGCTACACTAAAAAAAGTGCCCAACACTAAAATTCAGGATATAGAATCATCTCTACTTGAATATGAATCAAAATTCAAGGATAAAGAATCATTCAAATTATATTCAAGTGAGCAAGTAAAAGGGGGGGGATTTCAAAGGATAAATCAATCAACATCTCAACTTCCAAGATGCTATCACTGCAAAAAACTTGGTCATACCAAGAATGAATGTCGCAATAAAGATAAACCAAAGCTTGTTTGTGACTATTATGGAAAAATTGGTCACCTAGGAGAAGATTGTTATCACAAAAAGAAGTAGGCAAACTACATCGAGGCCAAAGCTGCCCCAGCTGAAGACGCGCTCTTCTAGAGAAAGAACCATTGTACTTTTCACCCCTCTTGTCTCTACAAAAAGTGTGATGTAATCAACCTCTGAGACCATATGATGCACTCAAGCTCAAATTCATAGCCAAAGCAGCTATAATGCCAAAGTAGTGTAAGGGCCAAAGTAGCCTCGCACAAGGGGAGAGAGAGGAAGAGTGAAAGCCTAAAAATTGTACCCTATCTAGCATCAAGGGGGGGTGTTAAAATGAGTGATGCTAGAGTGCCATGTCACCCAGCCAAGTTATCCCACATGAGCTATCATAGCTTTGTTATACTTTTCTCATATAAAAGGGGTCTATTTCAAGTAATGAATCAAGCAATCTCTCAAGCCTCTTTATGAGTACAAGTCGCAATCTTGTAACCTAATTGTGCTTAAGTCTAAAGCTTAATTAGCTTAGTTCATTCATCATGATGGTCATTAGGTATCACCCACCTTAGCTTAACTTAATCTCGTGTTAACTAGTGTAGAATTAAGTCATTATTATCATCACCACTCCATGTGGGAGCTTGGATCCATGAGCTTTAACACTTTTCCACCTTTCTCAACCTCCTCCCTCCCTCCCTCCCTCTTTTTCGGCACCTTCCTCTCTCCTCTCTCCTCCCTCCTCTCCTCCCTCCTCTCTCCTCTCTCCTCCCTCCTCTCTCCTCCCTCCTCTCCTCCCTCCTCTCTCTCTTTCATCAGCACCCCCCTCTCTCCTCCCACCTTCCTCCCTCCCTCCTCTCCCTTTCAGTAACTCTCTCCCTCATACCTCATCCCAGAATTTCCCTCCTTACTCCTTCTCTCCCTCCCCCTCAGTCTCTCAAGCTTCAGTATCGATCTCCTTCCCTTCTCACATGTGTTTTTCTCACAATAGGACCTATGTTCTATCAAGCTCCTCCCCACCATCTTCCATGTCTCTTTCTCATCTTCCACCATATCTAAATTCTAGTTCAACTTTTGTATCACATCCTAGGCTCTATAAGACTCTTCATCTACCCCTTCTATGTTTGTAGCACACATACATCATCATAAAGGCTTGTAAAATGGTTCCTCCTAGTAGAAGAAGACCAAAAGCCGTCATTGAGTCCATGAGCTCAAGCAATGTGCGAGACAATGATGGAAAATGGATTTGTACTCTATACAACAGGCTAATGTGGGTTACCATACAACTAACTATGAAAGGGGTTCATAAGATTTTACGAAGGTTTATCTCATCTCCTAGCCACCATTAGAAAGATAGAATCCTTGATTTTCATTTTAGTAAAATAAGGATGCCAAACGTTTGGTGGAAGTTCAACATGTCTATCCACCATCACTACTAAAGTTGGAGCTTTGGCTTTTGTTATGTATGTTGTGGATATTTTCCTTCAAATTGTGTTGAGTGGCTTTCCCTAGAATGCTTGACAGGGTCTTTTTCGAAGCACTTCATGTAGACCTTGGAGAGATCTTATATGTAGGAGAGATAGCATCTACTATGCTTGTTGGTGACGGGGATTTCTTCTACAATGCCTCCTGCATTTTCCCATCATCTCAAGATGGCTATGGGGGGAGACTTTATTCTCTCTCTCTTCCATCCCAAAACAGCCAAGAATGGCCTCTCCCTAAGAACTTCACCATTGAAAGCTTTCGAACAACAAAGGCTGCATGTTAACGGTAGGGAGATGGTGTAGGGTAGAGAAATTGGTAGCTTACATTGACTTACAGCCTCCCCGTGCTATCTCAATCAAGCATGCATAAGGATGTAGAAGATCCCCTATGCAATGAATTTGTACATAAAATTTTGTGCCTCTTTTATCTACGTAAATTTTATTCGTATGAAATTGTAAGATTCTTATGTTTATCCATGTAAAATTGGTTTATTTGTGTGTGTAAAGTTTTGTTCAATTATGTGGGCTAATTTTTTTTGAATTAAAGAGGTTCTATGCATAGTACACTTAAAAATATAAAAGTTTTACATGTGAATTTTTTTGTTAAAGTAAAGTTGACCACATTAAATTCCTTATATCATTAAATGCCTATATAAGGCATTGTCTTCATAGGAGTTTCATTATAAGTCTTTAAACTCTTCTCCTAGCCCACTCTCTAGCATACAAGTTTCTTCAGCATAATGGCAACTATTAACCCTAGCTTATTGGAGTTCCTTGAAAAGGTAAGGCTTATAGGTAGGAAGGATAAGCTCCTACCCATCTTCTGTGGAAGAATTGACATGCAACAAACTCTAATGTTGCACACCGATTCATTCCACGAGATCATAGAGTACAAGTAGGCCACTACTCCCCAAGGTAATATAATCTTTGTTTATATTTCTCAAACTAGCTTGTTTTCATCACATATTATTGTATTTTTAAAAAGCACCATTTTTTAAAATGGCCAAACTTTTAATTGAAAATCTAACCCAAATTTTTCTTTATACCAATTGGAAACACTTGAGAAGTTTCATCGCTTTTCACCATCATGCGTAAAACGTTATCTCACATTTACATAAAATCAAACCTAAGCCATTTTTGTTAGCATGCTCAAAGCAAACCTCTCACTTGAACATTCCAAGTCATTCTATATGGGCTTGCTTTTGGTCATTAATTTTCTCTTGTCAAAGTCTTTGTTTGAGTCCAAATTCTTCTCTATCATTTGTAAATGAGATTCAGATTGTTGTTTCATCATATGCTGCATTATTTGCATCAGCATTAGAAAATTGAAGATAATGGCCAAAATTGACAACATCTAGAAATAGGGGGTTATTAATTTGCTGTTAAGAGTGGTGTTCTAGTGGAGAGAACATCACTCATCTCTCCAACTCCTCTAAACATCTACCTATTTTCACCAAAAGAAGTGTGTGTTTGATTGTCTTTTTTACATGATGACATGCCCCTCCTATGGTTAAAACACAAAATAAATGTATGATATCTCTCCATGTTCAATAATTTTTTGTTCATTCTTTGGGTGAGGAGTGTGTGTTCGACCAAAAAACATTGAGAAACAGGTATTATGAGTGTTGTCATAATGGTGTGAACATGATTAGTCTCTCCACCTCCTACAAAAGTCTTCTCAGGTGTGAGTGTGGGTCTAACCGAAAAACATCGGGAACTAGTGAAAAGATGCAGGGGAGAAGAGAGCTTGAGCTCTTGCAAGCACACACACACTCACAAAACCCTAATAGAGAACACACAAGGTGAGAGGCTGAAAAACTTCATCTTCTTCACACAACACTCAACACACCATATACAAGATAAGAGTACACACATATGAAAAGGTACTCAACCAAATACATACAAGGGTTCTCCAAGGTTTTTCATCTCCTTGAACCACTCCCCAATGATTTGTCATGTGGTGCAAAGCACTTGAATCAACGTACCATAAATCATCTTTATGTGCTACTTCAACATTTTCAGACATGGCATTAACGACATGCTGCATAACAAACAACCTTTCATTATCCTCATTATTTCTGCTCGAGGATGCATAGTTGTTTTTCTGCAATTTCTTATTTTTCATGTCAGCCCCTACTTCTTATAGCAATCTACCTGCACATGTCCAGGCTTACCACAATAAAAGCATCCACGTGTATCATTATACTCCCTTTGCCAATTTCCACGACCTCTTTAACTCCCCCTGCCTCTGAATTGGCCTCTTCCACCTGCGTGTTGTTGTTATTGTTGTGAATTCTGGGACTGTTGTTGTTGCTGCTACTGGCCATAATTCTGATTACCTGTTCGGCCACCTCCTTGACCGCGTCCACGGCCTCCTCTACCTCGTCCTCCACCTTGAGCATTGTGCACTCACCTAGGCGTTGTGTACTAAATTAGAGGAGTGTCAAAGCACTTCTCTTGGTTACACCTTTCTTAGAAGCTTTGCAAAGCTCTAGGGTTCTTTATTTGTTTGTGGGATACTCTAGTCTTAATCTCTCTTCAGTATCCCAACACAAGTTGTAAAGATAAGGAGAATGCTTTTGTCACTAGTAAGTGCTCGAGAAGTGCTCACACTTTGTCAACAATGAGATTGGTGACATTTTAGTGTTCAAAATACGAAACGGTTTGTAATACATAAAAGAGTCTTGGCTACTATAATCAATAGAGAGATAAACCCTACTGCAAGTGAGACTTATCTACTCCCCTAAGGTAAAACCCTAAGAGACCTAGCATTGTAAATTTCTCTAGGCATGACAATGACCAAGCTATCCTCTTAGGGAATAAAACTCATGAAACCCAATGGGCTTCTGAAAAGGAATTATAGCTCTAAATGTAATGTATATGAGTTGTTTGTTTAAAACTATCCAAGCTCACACAATTGTGATTCTATAAGCACTACAGCATTGGTTTTTGTTTAGCTTTATGGTTGTTGTCCTTGAACAAGATATGTTTGTAGCAGGGACTATCCTTTCCTATTCAAATCTGTAATTTTTTTTAAAATACAATAAATAAATCCGCTCTGTAAATATATTTCTGTAAGTTTTAAATATTTAAAATGTCCTTCTGTTGAACCCACGTGATACTTACATATTTATACGAGTGACCCCCCCGAGCAATTGAGTGGGGGTTTTCAGAGTTGCTTGCAAATTTAATGACCACCATGAAGAAAGTGCAAGATGAACTGGATTTCATAGTGGGCAAAGAACACCTTGTTCAAGAGTTTGACATCCCGTAACCTTTTTATTTATAATAGTAGTGAAAGAGACCATGCGATTGCACCCTTCTATCCTCTCCTAGTCCACATGAATCCATCCAACCATGCCATATCTTAAGCTACTTCCGGATAGCTAAGGGTGATCAGACCCATCCCATCACCCCAAAGATGGGACAAGCACCTCTCGCAAAAAAATACGGGTGGCATACCTCGATTGAGGTATATAGGCAAATTGCAACATGCCACCCATCCAACAATCCTTGGTTTGGATACCACGAGGTCCAAGTGGCATCTAAATATGCCCCTTTGGACCTTAATCCAGGTCCAAGTGAGTATCCACATCAAGTTCGAGCCATTTTCCATGCAGGACCTCGATCGAGGTCGACATAGGTGCCATGCAAGAACTTGGTTGAGGTCCATTTGATGCCACATAAGACCTTGATCAAGGTCCATGCATGATGGGTTTATGCATGTACACTATATCATATGGACCTCAATCAAGGTCTATTAAATACATATATATTTTTTAAAATCTCAATCGTTTAGACCTTGATTGAGGTACCTAGACCAAATCTTCACCATCCATACCTCAATCGAGGTAATAAGATCAAAATCTTGACCGGCATCCAAAAATTACAAATCTCTCCCATTGCTACCTCGATCAAGATATATAATGAAATATGTATGATTGACAATACTATGGATCGATCGACACCGTCTACCTGACTGCTAGAGAAAATCCCTAATTTTTGCCTTGCCATTTCATTGTTGGTGCCCTAAATAGACATCGTTTGAGGTGTTATAAAAGGTTTTTTAGCAGGGCCCCAAGGGACCTCCACTAACCCTTCACATAGCTTAGGGGGATCTTGTTTTTGTGCCCTTGTCTAGTTTTGAGGCACTACGTTTACACATTAATCTGGGAATGCATTCAACTACTACTACTACTACTACTATAAAGAGAAGCAGGTGGTGTAGCTTTTCTCAAGTTCTCTATTTTACTATACCAACAATTCCTTTAAAATGTTATTTGTGCATTTTGTAGATATCTCATTTAGGCACCAGCATGTGGGACTATCCATCCAGTCGCATCTCATATGACTACTGAGAGTCTCATAGTAGCAGAGATCCAACAAGCAAGAGAAGATCTCTAGAAGGTGAGAGCAAAGATGGACCAGTCTAGAGAGCACATGAGAGTGCAGTCGGAGAATACAAGAGGGCATCATTTCGATGAGGTGATGAGGCACCAAATTGTAGAGCATCATTTTGAGTCCATCAGAATACGATTGGTAGTTCATGATAGGGGAGTGAGTGTGGTCGAACCCCCTACGTTGCCTTATATTATTGTCTAACCATTGACGTCAAAGGTCAATGTCCTTTTGCATCCCATGCTCTAGAGTTTCTTCGTGACACCAAATTTCCAGGTTGCATGGTTGCCTTTGGATGCCAGTGGTAGGATCTATAGATTGGGATGTGGCCGTATATTTCACCAATCTTGCATCAGTCTCCAGTTGGTGCGATGAGCCAATTGTCCCATTTGTATATATGTAGTGGATGTGACAACATACAGAGTTTTGGGCTTACATGATCTCTACCCCGGTACACAAGAGATCAATCCAGCAAGACATGCATCCCCACCCTACATGTGAGGATATAGAGACTATAGCACGGGGCAACCTTGTCCACCCAAAGCTGCAAGTTGCAACCAACAACATCATCTCTCGGATGGCGCTAGGTAAGATATTCTCGGAGCCTAGATCTATAGGAAACCATGTTTCTATCTTGGACGAGACTTTGCACTTGTTAGGAGTCTTCAACTTGGGTTGGGTGATTGCATCCCTGCCTTGGCTTGGATGGACCTCTAAGGCACTAGTTTCATCTCTCTTCTTACACTATCTACCCTCCAAGGTAAGACCCTAGAAGACCTACCATTTTAGGCATGACAAGGACCAAGTACTCCTCTCGAGTAAAACTCCTAAAACCCAATGGGATTCTAGAAAGGAATTGCAGCTCTGAATGTAATGTGCATGAGGCAAAATATGGACTCTCATTTTTGCCCCTTAAGGATTTCCACACCTCCTCTCTCTAGAAAAATGGGCTCATGGTGAAATTTTTGCAAATCAACTCAAAAGTGAGTGGATTTTGGACGTTTTGAATCTACTCTTTGAGACCTTTCCAATGATATATAGCATGATATGCAATTTTGAATATTCAAGAAGTCCCCAAATTGGTGATGATGTGTCATGTAACATGCCATGTCATCACTCACCAATTTGTTGGGGACTTCTTGAATAATCAAAATTTTTCATCATACTATATATCATTGGAAAGGTCTTGATGAGTACATTCCAAATGTGTAATCTCCGCTAACTTTTGATTTGACTTGCAAAAATTTCACCACATGAGCCCATTTCTCTAGAGAGAGGAGGTGTGGAAAATGAGAGTTGATATTTCACCTAATGTATGAGTTGTTTGTTTACACAATTGTGATTCTTTCAACTTTATGCATGTTGTCCTTGAAGAGGGTATGTTTTTAGCATGGAATGACACATCGTCAACAATTATGGTTGAGTGGGGGTTACAAAGCTGCTTGAAAATCCAATGACCCCATGAAGAAAGTGCAAGATGAACTGGATTTCATAGTGGGAAAATAACTCCTTGTTCAAGAGTTAGATGTCCCTCAGCTTTTGTATTTGCAAAAGCAATAGTAAAAGAGACCATGAGATTGCACCCTAATGTACCTCTCTTGGTGCCACATGAATCCATCCAACCATGCCATATCTTAAGCTACTTCATCCCTACAAAACCTCGTGTTGCATACATTAATGTTTGGGAAATCGGTAGAGACTCAAACACATGGGAGAAGCCTCTAACATTTCTACCAGAGAAGTTCTTGGTGGGGAGGAGTAAAGTTAATATACAAGGTGAGCACTTTGAGATTTTGTCTTGTGGCTTTAGGAAAAGAGGTTGCCTTGGGAGACAATTGGGTCTACTCACACTGTGTAGTTGATGCTCATAGGCTTGCTTCAATGCTTTGATTGGCAATGTCCAACATCAACTGCACATGATAATGGTGAGAAAAGGAATATGACTAAAGCTTTTGGCTTGATTGATTTTGTGATTGATGACACACCCCCTTGCCATAGTAGCTACACCAAGGTTGCCTATACGCCTCTAAAAATTATGATAACCAACAACAATAGTGTAGAAGACTAAGTGTACCACCTCACAAAAATAGGCATGGAGCTCACTTGCCATTATAGTTACACCAATATTGGGTATTCACTTCCCCAAACTTTGATAAACAACTATAGTTGTAGAAGTACCACACCACACATTTAGAATTGTACCATGAAAAATATGTGAATATATTATCAATTGTGTATATTACTAAGAAGAGATAGAAGCTAAACTCCCCAATGTAATATAGGCTTTGTTTATATTTCTCAAAATAGCTTGTTTTCATCATGTCATATTGTATTTTTAGAAAGCACCAATTTTTAAAATGGCCAAACATTCAACAATTGAAAATCTAACCCAACTTTTTCTTTATACCAATTGGACACACTCGGGAAGCTTCATCACATTTCACCATCATGTGTAAAATGTTATCTCACATTTACATAAATCAAACCTAAACCATTTTGGTTAGCATGCTCAAACCAAACATCACTTGAACATTGCAAATCATTTTATATGGGTTTGCTTTTGCTCATTAACTTTCTTTGCTCAAAGTCTTTGCTTTTCTTCCAAATGCTTCTCCGTCATTTGTAAATGAGAAGAAATGAGCTTCTTCTTGTTTCATCAAGCTGCATTATTGTGTTATCACTAGAAAATTGAAGATAATGGCCAAAATTTACATCTATAAATAGGTGTCGTTTGTTGCTAGGAGAGGTATTCTAGTGTCACTCATCTCTCCAAATCCTCTAAAGGTCTACCCATTATCACCATAAGAAGTCTATTTGATCAACTTTTTTACTTGATGACATGCCCCTATTATGGCTAAAACACAAAATAAATGTATGATATCTCTCCATGTTCTATAAATTTTTGTTCATTCTTTAGATGATGAGTGTGGGTCTAACTTTAAAAAAAATTGAAACTAGGTATTATCAATGTTATCTTAATGGAGAGAACATTATTAGTCTCTCCACCTCCTACAAAAGTCTTCTTAGTTTGAGTGTGGGCTTGAGTGTGGGCCTAACCAAAAAACATAGGGAACTAGGTGATGTAAGTGTTGTCATAATGGAGAGAATATTATTAGTCTTGTTCATTCTTCAAATGAGGATTATGGGTTTGACCAAAAAACATTGCAACTAGGTATTGTGAGTGATGTCATAATGGAGAGAACATTATAAGTCTCTCCACCTCCTATAAAGTCTCATTCTTGAGATAAGAAGTGTGAGTGTGGGTATGACCAAAAAAAACATTGGGAGCTGTTGTGAGTATGGCCATAATGGAGAGAATATTATTATTCTAGAATGAAAACATTGTCAAAGAGGAGACCCAAGCAATCTATAGATTTCCCCCACCTCAGTGAGCACTATGCACTAGAGAAGGAGTGTCAAGCACTTCTCTTGTGTGAGACCCCTCTGCCCCCTCCGCGCACCGGATTCCCAGTTTCTAGTAGCAGGGAAAGTAGCTTCCTCTTGCGCGGGGCAAGGTTTCCCACTCGGGGCCTCGCCCTCGAATGTCCGGACACGAGACTAATCTGGTGGTCATTCTGAAACCAAAACCGAGAAAATTTTCCTTGCCCGAAAAACGGGGACAATTCCACCTTTTTTATTTTCTTAATAACGAATTTTCTAACGATTTCAAGAGACTAGACTATCCTTTACCTGAATAAACTAGATAGAAGGAAAACTATCACTGACTTAATTTGAAGAAATCAACGCTTTTTCCTAACCGAAATCAGGCACAGCCATTGATCTAATCATCTGAGGAAATCAACGCTTTTTTCCTAACCGAAATCAGGCACAGCCATTGATCTAATCATCTGAGGAAATCAACGCTTTTTTCCTAACCAAAATCAAGCACAGTCGTTGATCTACTTATTTGAGAAATTCTTCAGGGTTATTTAACTACTCGAATTCTAAGCGTATTCCTATTATTTCAATTTAATTATTAAAACTCCACTGATTCCAGTCTAACCCCATTTGGCCCATGGGTTAGCCACCACCAGCCACCACCCAACCACTGGAACCGGTAGAACCAGACACCACCCAACCACTGGAATCGGTAGAACCAGACAATTACTCACCCACCCATAATTGAATGCCTTTCTTAACTTTTGCTTTCGAATATAGATACGCACACACTCCTCTTTAAAACTTTAACATATAAAATAATCCATTAACAAATAGTTATTGGTTACAGATATCATAACTCAAAATTTCCATCCAGTCCCTTGTTTCTCAAAAAACAGTATCACTCTGGACTCTCCGTTGAGAGACCCACTGGTCAGCACAATGGCAGTGGCCAACCTAAGTAGGAGCGTAATTCAAATCATGACCTCTGTGACTAGGGAGATAAGCCTAAAACTTATACTTATGCATTGTTCAATATAATTTTAAAAAAAATAGAGTCCTTAGATGATCTTATTACCAAGCAAGAGGGGAAAAACTATAGTTAAATTCAAATATATTGTTCAAGATAGTTCAATGATGATTGATATGTACTTTCTACACGTGGAAAAAAATACATATTAGACCATTCATTATCAGGACTTGAGTGAACTAACAATGATGCACATATGTTTTTCGACTGATCACCGAAGAATATATGTAACTTATTGTTAATTCACATTCAACCTCTAAACTTTAGCACCTCATTTAAAATATTTTCTTCAAATTATTCTCTTTTCTATTTCAAATAAGGTTAACGAGATGTTGTTGTGGGCTACCGCAACCGCACCTCCCAAGAGGGAACTCCACATATCCACAATTGGAAGAAGCAATAAACAGTAACTATGATTGGGTACTTACCAATTCTTTGAGCTCACGTACCTTGAGTCTCTCCAAGATCGCTTTTGGAAGCTCCACTCCTCCAATCTCCACCTCCACACTGTCACCCCCATGGAGTTGCTCACACCACAATGCAAGGCAATCTTCCTCTTGCTCTCCCACACACATGCATACAAGATAAACATGCACTAGAGTACTCTCTCTCTCTCTCTCTCTCTCTCTCTCTCTCTCTCTCTCTCTCTCTCACACACACACACACACACACACACACACACAAGACAAAGTAAGAGCTCTCATAGCACAAAGGAGGATTGTGTGTTTCCATTATGAGAAAATGCCTTTTATACAACTGGTCCTTATTCATACTTAGGCGCCCAAAACTTACTAACTAAAGCCTTGGCTGGCTAGTATCTCATAATGTACAACCTTTATAATAGCTTTACATAACACTTATTAATGTCCTCAAATGAAGGTCCAACATCTTTGTTAATCCAAAATGGGATTAACATCCCCCCTACCTTATGTTGGTTTTGTCCTCAGAACCTTTACCTAGGTTGAAAGACCTGGTCGCCAAACTCATGTTGATAGAAGTTACGACATGATTGAAACTTTTTGGGGTTCTTTAGAATGCTGAGTGTGATGTCCAAAACGCGGTGTCTACCATGCCTTAGAATGTGCATTAATGTAATCTGGTAGACACTTAAGGGGATGATAATAAAGCATCATTCTTCATTCAGGCCTCTGTTCATGTCAAAGCATAACTTTTATGCCTCATATCCATCATACCTTTCCTTTGATTTGATTGAGAAGAACTATAACCAACTTTAAAAATCTGACAACAACCACCACTATGTCGAGATCTGGTATTCTGCGCCATGCTCTTATCCCCATTCATCATATGATTTCTTTGATTGGTAATATCCTGAAATGTTGATGGCGAGAATTGCGGGAAGTTATAGCAAATGTGGGAATCCCGCTGCTTTGCCTCATGGAACTGTAAAATGGAACTGTAAAGGAGTGAGCCTCCTTTTAATTGGCATATATAGAGGATCTACTCTTTGTTTTGGTGGGTAGCACTAGTACTGAAGGCTATACTATGGCACTGTGAGATACTCCTTTCTCTAATCAGGCTGTATTCCAAAGTCCACTAGGCAGGGGTTTGTATCATATGTAACTATTGATGTGTATCCACCTCGTGTATGTATTGGATGCTACTGTTGCCATATACATAGGCAGTGATGTGTGTGAACACACTTAGGACCGCCGGGGCACTTTTTCCCTCTTTAGGAGGTTTTTTCCTCCGGCTTGTATATACGCCCATCATTCTAGGGCTAACTTATCTTTTGTACATTGACACAATCTAATACACTTTGTGTTGTGTGCATTCTTGCTTCTTCTTCTCCAAGCTTTGTGTGCTTTCCTGCAACCCTAATTCCAACAATTGGTATCAGAGCAGGCATCGGCTCTCAGGGCTATGCCGCTAGCACCCTCCGACTCACGTTCTCCGATTGAGGTGAGCTTTCACGAGCGCTTGCAGGTCCCTATACTCTGCAAATCGGCCCGTAGTGATGCGCGTTCTCAGAAATCGCATCTGAGGTCGTTTCGGGCTCCGTTTTTGCATTTCAAGTTCTGCACAGGTGTTTTCGTCATTTTCTGCAGAAATTTCGACAGTGCAGTTTTTTGCAAAACAGGCATACGTACTCTATTGTGGACCGTGCTACATAGCACGAGTTGTTTTCTGTTCAGTCTTTGCTTCATTACAGGTAGCTTTTGCATCAGTTTTAGTCAGTGGGGCCATGGTTGATAACAGCAATGATGTATTTTGCATGTTATCTAACTGGATGACAAATTGGATGGAGACAGCAACTACCCACTTTGGGCATACATGATGCAGCATGTTTTGGTTGCAAAAGGAGTGTGGAACATTGTGCAGGGTATGGATGTACGTCCAGGTTCTGTGGATGTAGGATGTGTTGAGGATGTTGCAGGTTCTAGCAGCTCTACTGTTGCTGCTATTTTACCCACTGCTGAACAAGCTCGTTGTTGGGATGGTAAAGATGCGCAGGCTCATGCCTTGATTGCACTTTCTGTCAAACGTAACATCACCCCACATATTCGTTCAGCTAAAACAGCAAAACAGGCTTGGGATATTCTAGCTGGTTTGTATGCAGGTCGTAACGAGGCAAAAATCGCTTACCTGAGTAAAGAGCTAGAATTGAAGATTATGCAGGAAGATGATGACATGAATGTTTTTCTTGCTGAGATTAAAGATCTCAAAGAACAGTTGATTTTTGTAAGTGAGATTATTCGTGATCATTCTCTTATGCAGACTGTTCTTGATGCTTTACCTGAGACATATCAGACTTTTGCTTCCACGTGGAGACTTCTTACTGAGGACAGACCTAATGCTATCAAGTATGATACTTTAGTCAACAAGCTCTTGCAAGAAGCGTAGTCCAGGGCAAAATAGGGTCAGGCAGCGTGTAGTTGATCAAGCATTTATTGTTGCTGCCCAACAGCAGAGAAGAAGTGGTAAGGCAGCCCCTTCCACTGTAACTTCTTCTCCTATTAGTAGGTCTGCAACTTCTTCTCCTTCCATAGGTAGCAACAATAAGTCTGAGAAGGCTCTTGATAAAGGCAAGAAAAAGACCAGGTGCAACTATTGTAAGGCAAATGATCATGTCATTAAGAATTTCCCTAAGCTAAAGCCTAAAGAGGCAAAGAAGAAAGAGTCAAATGCAGCCACAATAGCGGATGCTTCTACAAATGCAGATTCTGCAAATGTTGTGCAGGATACAGAATGGGCGTTTAGCGTGTATTGCCAGTATGACCCATCTGTACATGATGCATGTTTGGCAGTTTCTGTTGACTCTCATGTTTGGTATTTTGATAGTGGTGCTACAAAGCACATTACCTCGCATCGTGATATGTTCACTTCTCTTGAGGCTGTCCCTAATGGGAATACTGTCACATGTGCCAATAATGCTTCTTACCCAGTGAAGGGCATTGGTAAAATTATGCTTACGGCTGCAAATGGCAGCACTTTCACACTTTTAGATGCTTTGTATGTGCCACGGATAAAGAAGAATCTATTGTCTATCTCTGTGCTTGCTAGACTTGGACTTGTAGTCAAATTTGTGGATGACAGATGTATTGTTCATGATTTGACTTTTGGTGATACGATTATTGTATCTTGCACCTTGTTTCGTGGGATGTATAGGCTCAATTCTTATGACAAGTGTGTGGAAGATTCAGCAAATGCAGTTTCTGATAAAAAGGCAGTTTCAGATGCAAAACTATGGCATGCTCGTTTTGGTCATCTGAACTTTGCTAGTTTGCTGCGTTTGCAGAAATTTGATATGGTTGCTTCATTGCCCCCTCTTGAGACACCATTAAAACATGTTTGTGAAGGCTGTATTTTGGGCAAAATGCAGCGTTCTGCGTTTCCAAAGGATGGTTCTGTGCGGGCCACTCGCAAATTGCAACTTGTACATAGTGATGTATGTGGGCCTATGCAAACTCCGTCATTTAGTAAACACTTGTACTTCGTGACTTTCATTGATGATTACTCAAGGCATGCATGGGTATATCCACTAAAGGCGAAGTCCGAAGTGTTTTTGTGCTTCAAACAGTTTTTGCTTATGGTTGAAAATGTATCCAATTGTAATGTGGGCACCCTCCGTTCTGATCGAGGGGGGGAGTACATGTCTAAAGAGTTTGATGCATTTCTGGCTAGTCGTGGGATAAAACACCAATGTACAGTGCCGTATACCCCTCAGCAAAATGGTATTGCTGAGAGAAAAAACAGGTCACTTATAGAGATGGCACGATGTATGGTCAAGAGCCAAGCTTTGCCACATGCGTTTTGGCTTGAGGCTATCAGGTGTGCTGCATATGTACTTAACAGGTGTCCCACTAAGGCCTTGCAGTTTATTACTCCATATGAAGCTTGGCATGGCAGGAAACCTTCTATTGGTCACTTGCGTGTCTTTGGTTGCTTGGCCTATGCTTTAGTGCCTGTGCAACAACGCAAAAAATTGGATGATAAGGATGTCAAATGCATTTTTGTTGGTTACAGTGCTGAGAGCAAGGGTTACAGATTGTATCATCTGCAGTCAAAGCGTATCTTGATTAGTCGAGATGTTGTTTTTGTGGAAAATGTTGTGCAGCCTTTGTTATCATGTACCAAAGAGACAGGTGTGAGCTCACGGGATGTATTTGATACGTTGTTGCCTCTATTTACAGGTGGGAATTCAAATGTAAGTCCTAATGAGGCAAATATTCAGCCTATGCAGATTTCAAATGACATCATAGATCAGCCTATTTCTGATGCAGATTTACAGGATATAATTCATGAGGATAGGGCTGAAAATGAGCAGGCTAGAGGTATGCCTAAATGGCTAGTGCAAACCTTGCGTGATAGTAAAATTGATGCACCTATATCTAGTCGTACTCGTTCAGGTTTTCAGCATGCCTCTTATGCATCAGATTGTTATGCTTTGGCTATGTCTAGTATGTGTGAAGAGGAAGAACCTCTTTCATTTGATGAGGCACAAAAATCAAAAAATTGGTTGGCTGCAATGCAAAGTGAATATGATGCTATAATGAAGAATGGTACATGGTGTTTGTGTGATTTGCCTATTGGTAAAAAGGCCATTGGATGTAAGTGGGTTTTTAAGTTGAAACGAAAGCCAGATGGCAGTGTTGATCGCTATAAGGCTAGGCTTGTTGCAAAGGGTTATGCTCAAGAAAAGGGCATTGATTTTGATGAGACCTTTGCTCCCACTTGTCGTATGACTACCATTCGTAGCATTTGTGCATTGGCAGCTCATAATGGTTGGAATGTACATCAGTTGGATATAAAGACTGTGTTCTTGAATGGAGATTTGCATGAGGAGGTGTATGTATCGCAGCCTCGTGGTTTTGTTCAAAGAGGGCAGGAAAACAAAGTGTGCAGGTTGAAAAAGGCTTTATATGGTTTAAAGCAAGCTCCACGAGCTTGGTATGAAAAGATACATGCATATTTGACTGCACATGGTTTTCAGAATAGTCCAACAGAAAGCACTTTGTATGTTAAACGTGTGGATGATGTACATCTAATCATCGCTCTCTATGTCGATGACATGCTGCTCACAGGACCAAATGAGAGTCATATTGCTGATTTTAAGGCTGATTTGAATGCCTCTTTTGAGATGTCAGATTTGGGGCATTTGCATCATTATTTGGGGATACAATTTAAGCAGTGTGATGGAGGTATTGCTTTGTGTCAGACAAAGTATATTGAGACATTGTTGCGGAGATTCGGCCTTGAAGACTGCAAGCCTATTGCTACTCCAATGGAGACAGGTTTGAAGTTGAGTCTTCATGATGCTGGAGATCACTTTGATGTCACACTCTATCAAACAGCTGTTGGTTGCCTCATTTATGTATGCATTACAAGGCCGGACATTCATTTTGCAATCTCACAGGTGAGCAGGTTTATGCATAGCCCAGGGTCTCAGCATTGGAAGGCAGTTAAACACATCTTTCGCTACTTGAGTGGCACCATACATCTTGGGTTGTTTTATCCCAAGGGGGGATCGTTGCCGCTGCCAGATTTACATGCCTTTTCAGACTCAGATTGGGCTGGTTGCTATGACACAAGAGTGTCCACAAGTGGTTTTTGTTTCATGCTCGGTAGCTCATGCATATCTTGGTTGAGCAAGAAGCAACCTACTGTGGCCACTTCTAGTTGTGAAGCTGAGTACAGGGCAGCTTTCACAGCTACGGTTGAGTGTGTGTGGCTCAGACGGCTTATGGCTGATTTGGGTGTTGGACAGGAGTCTGCCACCTCTATCTACACTGACAGTCAGAGCGCATTGGCAGTTGCGAGAAACCCAATTTTTCATGCTCGCACAAAGCACATTGAGGTGCATTATCACTATGTCAGGGAGAGACTCTCAGGAGGAGATATCAGCTTGGCCTATGTGCCAACACAGGACAACCTTGCCGATCTTTTCACAAAGGCGCTTCCTCGTGAGAAGTTTGAAGCTTTTCGCAAAGCTTTGGGCTTGCTCCCCTTTGTGGATTGATCTACTTCGGGCATGGCACTCCCCTATACATGAGTGCCAGCTCTCGTTCACACCATCACTCCCAGGGGGGATTTGTTGCCATATACATAGGCAGTGATGTGTGTGAACACACTTAGGACCGCCGGGGCACTTTTTCCCTCTTTAGGAGGTTTTCTCCCCCGGCTTGTACATACGCCCATCATTCTAGGGCTAACTTATCTTTTGTACATTGACACAATCTAATACACTTTGTGTTGTGTGCATTCTTGCTTCTTCTTCTCCAAGCTTTGTGTGCTTTCCTGCAACCCTAATTCCAACAGCTACTTGCACCATCTCTACGAAAATAATAACTTATCATAAATGTTACGATGTGGATTTCCTTCAAGTCAGCCAAGTGTGGGTTTTCCAGTTTGGTGTGCATCACCACATTTTCCCACAATGTGCCTTCGCCTCTTATTGGTATACCAGCTCCACTAAGTCGGGCATTGGGGCTCATAGAGGATATGGCACATATGGTTGCCTCCTAGATTACATGGTCAAGTAGGCCTTTGGCAAGATTCTGCTTGTTAGCTCAAAGGGTGTAATCTGCATTAGCACTTTGAACATCAATTTGGGCTTTAGGAGGGGATTTCCTGCTTAAATGAGGTGCTCGTATTCTGCAACAACAGGTGATAAAGATTCAATGACATTTTCATTAATAAAATCTTGTAAATCATCACGTTGAGGTAGATTACGTACCTCATTGAGCTGCTATTGTGGTGATAGACTAGTTTGCCAGCAACTCCTTGGGGTCAAGAGTGTCAGTGTGGGGAGTTCAATAGGGGTTAAAGAGAAACGTGAGAATATACAATCTGCCTCAATTTTGTTAGTAGCAGAGACACTAGGAAAGGGATTTAAGAGTTTACTCAAAAGAGAAGTAACCACGGGGTAAGTTACAGATGTTGAGGATACGGGGGTATCTTCCTAACCTTCCCCTAAACTAGGTGGGGGGGGTTTCACAGTCTTCATAAATTCATGAAGGTTGTGGATTTCTTTTGGTGCTATAGTGGGATATACAATATGTTCATGATCAAAATGATAATTAACATTAGTAAGCATGGCCTCCATATGTTTATGTATCTTTTTATAGAGTTTCATGATACCACGGGATGATATAAGGTTGATCTAGAAAGATTTAGATATTGATGTGTGTCATAAACTTCAACCCACCCATGGCTCGTAGTTGGTGGTGTGGATGGCATGTCATCTTGGGATGAATAGGTCAAGTTTGTCGACACTATCATCCAAAATGACATACTGTAGCACGCTTGATGAGTTGGCGTAGTTCATCAAATTGGTCTTCCCTTTGAGGCCATTGCTGGCGTGCTAGCCTTCGCACTAGTTCTTGAATCCTGGTATCTTTTTCGTTGAGGGTTGTGGAGATGGCTACCTCACATACTCCCCTAGCTACTGCTAGTTATGTATATCTTCTTTCATCTTCCTCGTGGGCTATTCTGGAGGTGGTGGCATGAGTAGTGTGAGCCTCCTCGACTTGCTTTAGACACTCTTGTGGCAAGGATTTGTTGTGGGTGAGCTGCTGATTGATATGTTTGAGTACCTATTGGTGGGCTGACCAACATCTGATCCATTTCTTGCATCTTGGCAATGATAACCTCTTTGAGGTTTCTTAGCTTCTGTGCCTTGTTTAGCTGTTCTCTTTTTACTTGGAGGTTAACCACTTTATGTTTCGAGGCAGCAAGTGCTTCATTAAGCTTGTCAATTTGTTGTGTATACCCTTCTTCTTTAGCTTGGAACATGGCGTGTGCATCCGGGCTTAGATGCTGTGTGTGTTGTACCTCCTTCTCTTTGGTGTGTGCCACCTCCTTCTAGACCTGATCCTTTGCTTGATCAACTTATGCTTTGAGCTCTTCATTTTATTTGGTAGTTTTGACTACGGTTTTGCTTAATAGTCGATTGTGCTCCTTAATGATTTGCATCCTTGCTTCCTATTCTTCGTTTGCCTTTAAGCTTTTAATGATTGATGACGTCTTTGTGTGTGGTGTTGGCTATAGCTAATTGATGTTTGAGAGTTTGTACCTGGCATGTTGTGTCTTGGATCTGATTCCACAATTCTGTGTTTTTGTCATACATCATATGAGTGGTCAACAGGTGACAATGCCATACCCTTTGTTCCTGTGACCATATATTCAAACTTGTTGAGGCTCAGCCGTCTGAGTCATGAAATTGGTGCTATTAGCAGCATATCCAATCCTTCCATGCTTTCTTTGAGAAAGTTACCTACATCCATGGGAATCTCCATATAATCAAATAAGGATCTAGCGTTGTGGATGTTTTTGGAGTCCAATCTCCTTATCTTACTTGGGCTGGGGCCTTCTTCAATCCTTTTTTTCTTGTCACCCTCTGGTACACCTGTTCTTCCCAAATGTTGTGATGAGGCTTCTTTGTCCTCCTATGTTACAATTCCTTATGGCAATTTTTGTTTTCCTTGTTCTTGGGGCACACCTATTTCCCCTAAGGTTGGCAAATTTGATAGTACAGGGTCAT